>NW_027672052.1:0-63768 GCF_964165515.1 Mesoplodon bidens | reverse complement strand
AAGGGTCAGTGCCAGAGTACAGGCCAGGAGTAGGCAACGGCATAGGGTAAGGTGTAGGGCTGGTGGTGGGTTTCCGTTCCGGGCTAGGGTTAGGGTTAGGGAACGGCAAGGCTTAGGGCACAGGTGAGGGTACGGAAACGTGGGAGGGTCAGGCTACATGCTGACGCACGGGTCAGTGCCAGCGTACGGGCCAGGAGTAGGCAACGGTGTAGGATAAAGTGTAGGGCTGGTGGTGGGTTTCCGTTCCAGGCTAGGGTTAGGGTTAGGGAACGGCAAGGCTTAGGGCACAGGGGAGGGTACGGAAACGTGGGAGGGTCGGGCTACGTGCTGACGCACGGGTCAGTGCCCGCGTACGGGACAGGAGTCGGCAACGGCGTAGGATAAAGTGTAGGGCTGTTGGTGGATTTGCGTTCCGGGCTAGGGTTAGGGTTAGGAACGGCAAGGCTTAGGGCACAGGTGAGGGTACGGAAACGTGGGAGGGTCAGTCTATGTGCTGACGCATTGGACATTGCCAGCGTACGGGTCAGGAATAGGGTACGGCGTAAGGTAAGGTGTAGGGCTGGTGGTGGGTTTCTATTCCAGGCTAGGGTTTGGGTTAGGGAACGGCAAGGCTTAGGGCACAGGTGAGGGTACGGAAACGTGGGAGGGTCAGGCTACGTGCTGACGCACGGTTCAGTGCCAGCGTACGGGCCAGGAATAGGGTACGGCGTAAGGTAAGGTGTAGGGCTGGTGGTGGGTTTCCGTTCCGGGCTAGGGTTAGGGTTAGGGAATGGCAAGGCTTAGGGCACAGGTGAGGGTACGGAAACGTGGGAGGGTCAGGCTACGTGCAGACGCACGGGTCAGTGCCAGCGTACCGGCCAGGAGTAGAGTACGGCCTAAGGTAAGGTGTAGGGCTTGTGGTTGATTTCCCTTCCAGGCTAGGGTTAGGGATAGGGAACGGAAAGGCTTAGGGCACAGGTGAGGGTACGGAAACGTGGGTGGGTGGTTCTGCTACGTGCTGACGCACGAATCAGTGCCAGCGTACGGGCCAGGAGTAGGGTACGGCGTAAGGTATGGTGTAGGGCTTGTGGTTGATTTCCGTTCCAGGCTACGGTTAGGGTTAGGGAACGGCAAGGCTTAGGGCACAGGTGAGGGTACGGAAACGTGAGAGGGTCGGGCTACCTGCTGACGCACGGGTCAGTGCCAGCGTAAGGGCCAGGAGTAGG
Organism: Mesoplodon bidens; assembly: GCF_964165515.1. NCBI lineage: Eukaryota > Metazoa > Chordata > Mammalia > Artiodactyla > Ziphiidae > Mesoplodon > Mesoplodon bidens. The sequence continues at coordinate 62,563 of NW_027672052.1, read as the reverse complement.
CAACGGCGTAGGATAAAGTGTAGGGCTTGTGTTGGATTTGCGTTCTGGGCTAGGGTTAGGATTAGGGAACGGCAAGGCTTAGGGCACAGGTCAGGGTATGGAAACGCGGGAGGGTACGGCTACGTGGTGATGCAAGGGTCAGTGCCAGAGTACAGGCCAGGAGTAGGCAACGGCCTAGGGTAAGGTGTAGGGCTGGTGGTGGGTTTCCGTTCCGGGCTAGGGTTAGGGTAAGGGAACGGCAAGGCTTAGGGCACAGGTGAGGTTACGGAAACGTGGGAGGGTCAGGCTACGTGCTGACGCACGGTTCAGTGCCAGCGTACGGGCCAGGAGTAGGGTACGGTGTAAGGTAAGGTGTAGGGCTTGTGGTTGATTTCTGTTCCAGGCTAGGGTTAGGGTTTGGGAACGGCAAGGCTTAGGGCACAGGTGAGGGTACGGAAACGTGGGAGGGTCGGGCTACGTGCTGACGCACGGGTCAGTGCCAGCGTACGGGCCAGGAGTAGGCAACGGCGTAGGATAAAGTGTAGGGCTGGTGTTGGATTTGCGTTCTGGGTGAGGGTTAGGGTTAGGGAACGGCAAGGCTTAGGGCACAGGTCAGGGTACGGAAACGCGGGAGGGTAAGGCTACGTGCTGATGCAAGGATCAGTGCCAGTGTACAGGCCTGGAGTAGGCAACGGCATAGGGTAAGGTGTAGGGCTGGTGGTGGGTTTCCGTTCCGGGCTAGGGTTAGGGTTAGGGAACGGCAAGGCTTAGGGCACAGGTGAGGGTACGGAAATGTTGGTGGGTCAGGCTACATGCTGACGCACGGGTCAGTGCCAGCGTACGGGCCAGGAGTAGGCAACGGCGTAGGATAAAGTGTAGGGCTGGTGTTGGATTTGCGTTCGGGGCTAGGGTTAGGGTTAGGGAACGGCAAGGCTTTGGGCACAGGTCAGGGTACGGAAACGCGGGAGGGTAAGGCTACGTGGTGATGCAAGGGTCAGTGCCAGCGTACGGGTCAGGAGTAGGGTACGGCATAAGGTAAGGTGTAGGGCTGGTGGTGGGTTTCTATTCCGGGCTAGGGTTAGGGTTAGGGAACGGCAAGGCTTAGGGCACAGGTGAGGGTACGGAAACGTGGGAGGGTTAGGCTACGTGCTGACGCACGGGTCAGTGCCAGCGTACGGGCCAGGAGTAGGCAACGGCGTAAGGTAAGGTGTAGGGCTGGTGGTTGGTTTCCGTTCCGGGCTAGGGTTACGGTTAGGGAATGGCAAGGCTTAGGGCACAGGTCAGGGTACGGAAACGTGGGAGGGTCTGGCTACGTGCTGACGCACGTGTCAGTGCCAGCGTACGGGCCAGGAGTAGGCAACGGCGTAGGATAAAGTGTAGGGCTGGTGGTGGATTTGCGTTCCGGGCTAGGGTTACGGTTAGGGAATGGCAAGGCTTAGGGCACAGGTCAGGGTACGGAAACGTGGGAGGGTCTGGCTACGTGCTGACGCACGTGTCAGTGCCAGCGTACGGGCCAGGAGTAGGCAACGGCGTAGGATAAAGTGTAGGGCTGGTGTTGGATTTGCGTTCGGGGCTAGGGTTAGGGTTAGGGAACGGCAAGGCTTTGGGCACAGGTCAGGGTACGGAAACGCGGGAGGGTAAGGCTACGTGGTGATGCAAGGGTCAGTGCCAGCGTACGGGTCAGGAGTAGGGTACGGCATAAGGTAAGGTGTAGGGCTGGTGGTGGGTTTCTATTCCGGGCTAGGGTTAGGGTTAGGGAACGGCAAGGCTTAGGGCACAGGTGAGGGTACGGAAACGTGGGAGGGTCAGGCTACGTGCTGACGCATGGGTCAGTGCCAGCGTACGGGTCAGGAGTAGGGTACGGCGTAAGGTAAGGTGGAGGGCTGGTGGTGGGTTTGTATTCCGTGCTAGGGTTAGGGTTAGGGAACGGCAAGGCTTAGGGCACAGGTGAGGGTACGGAAACGCGGGAGGGTAAGGCTAAGTGCTGATGAACGGGTCAGTGCCAGAGTACGGGCCAGGAGTAGGCAACGGGGTTGGGTAAGGTGTAGGGCTGGTGGTGGGTATCCGTTTTGGGCTAGGGTTAGGGTTAGGGAACGGCAAGGCTTAGGGCACAGGTGAGGGTACGGAAACGTGGGAGGGTCAGGCTACGTGCTGACGCATGGGTCATTGCCAGCGTACGGGCCAGGAGTAGGCAACGGCGTAAGGTAAGGTGTAGGGCTGGTGGTTGGTTTCCGTTCCAGGCTAGGGTTAGGGTTAGGGAACGGCAAGGCTTAGGGCACAGGTGAGGGTACGGAAACGTGTTAGGGTCGGGCTACGTGCTGACGCACGGTTCAGTGCCAGCGTACGGGCCAGGAATAGGGTATGGCGTAAGGTAAGGTGTAGTGCTGGTGGTGGGTTTCCGTTCCGGGCTAGGGTTAGGGTTAGGGAACGGCAAGGCTTAGGACACATGAGGATACGGACACGTGGGAGGGTCAGGCTACGTGCTGACGCACGGGTCAGTGCCAGCGTACGGGCCAGGAGTAGGGTACGGCGTAAGGTAAGGTGTAGGGCTTGTGGTTGATTTCTGTTCCAGGCTAGGATTAGGGTTAGGGAACGGCAAGGCTTAGGGCACAGGTGAGGGTACCAAACGTGGGAGGGTCGGGCTACGTGCTGACGCACGGGTCAGTGCCAGCGTACGGGCCAGGAGTAGGCAACGGCGTAGGATAAAGTTTAGGGCTGGTGGTGAATTTGCGTTCCGGGCAAGGGTTAGGGTTAGGGAACGGCAAGGCTTAGGGCACAGGTGAGGGTACGGAAACGTGGGAGGGTCAGGCTACGTGCTGACGCACGGGTCAGTGCCAGCGTACGGGTCAGGAGTAGGGTACGGCGTAACGTAAGGTGTAGGGCTGGTGGTGTGTTTCCGTTAAGGGCTAGGGTTAGGGTTAGGGAACGGCAAGGCTTAGGGCACAGGTGAGGGTACCAAACGTGGGAGGGTCGGGCTACGTGCTGACGCACGGGTCAGTGCCAGCGTACGGGCCAGGAGTAGGCAACGGCGTAGGATAAAGTGTAGGGCTGGTGGTGAATTTGCGTTCCGGGCTAGGGTTAGGGTTAGGGTACGGCAAGGCTTAGGGCACAGGTGAGGGTACGGAAACGTGTGAGGGTCAGGCTACGTGCTGACGCACGGGTCAGTGCCATCGTACGGGTCAGGAGTAGGGTACGGCGTAATGTAAAGTGTAGGGCTGGTGGTGGGTTTCTATTCCGGGCAAGGGTTAGGGTTAGGGAACGGCAAGGCTTAGGGCACAGGTGAGGGTACGGAAACGTGGGAGGGTCAGGCTACGTGCTGACGCACGTTTCAGTGCCAGCGTACGGGCCAGGAATAGGGTACGGCGTAAGATAAGGTGTAGGGCTGGTGGTGGGTTTCTGTTCCGGGCTAGGGTTAGGGTTAGGGAACGGCAAGTCTTAGGGCACAGGTGAGGGTACGGAAACGTTGGAGTGTCAGGCTACGTGCAGACGCACGGGTCAGTGCCAGCGTACAGGCCAGGAGTAGGGTACGGCGTAAGGTAAGGTGTAGGGCTTGTGGTTGATTTCTGTTCCAGGCTAGGGTTAGGGTTAGGGAACGGCAAGGCTTAGGGCACAGGTGAGGGTACGGAAACGTGGGAGGGTCAGGCTACGTGCTGACGCACGGTTCAGTGCCAGCGTATGGGCCAGGAATAGGTTACGGCGTAAGGTAAGGTGTAGGGCTGGTGGTGGGTTTCCGTTCAGGGCTAGGGTTAGGGTTAGGGAACGGCAAGGCTTAGGGCACAGGTGAGGGTACGGAAACGTGGGAGGGTCAGGCTACGTGGTGACGCACAGATCAGTGCCAGCATACGGGCCAGGAGTAGGGTACGGCGTAAGGTAAGGTGTAGGGCTTGTGGTTGATTTCCGTTCCAAGCTAGGGTTAGGGTTAGGGAACGGCAAGGCTTAGGGCACAGGTGAGGTTACGGAACCGTGGGTGGGTCGGGCTACGTTCTGACGCACGGGTCAGTGCCAGCGTACGGGTCAGGAGTAGGCAACGGCGTAGGATACAGTGTAGGGCTGGTGGTGGATTTGCGTTCTGGGCTAGGGTTAGCGTTAGGGAATGGCAAGGCTTAGGACACAGGTAAGGGTACGGAAACGCGGGAGGGTAAGGCTACGTGCTGATGCACGGGTCAGTGCCAGAGTATAGTCCAGGAATAAGCAACGGCGAATAGTAAGGTGTAGGGATGGTGGTGGGTTTCCGTTCAGGGCTAGGGTTAGGGTTAGGGAACAGCAAGGCTTAGGGCACAGGTGAGGGTACGGAAACGTGGGAGGGTCAGGCTACGTGCTGACGCACGGGTCAGTGCCAGCGTACGGGCCAGGAGTAGGCAACGGCGTTTGATAAAGTGTACTGCTGGTGGTGGATTTGCGTTCCGGGCTAGGGTTAGGGTTAGGAAACGCAAGGCTTAGGGCACAGGTGAGGGTACGGAAACGTGGGAGTGTCAGGCTATGTGCTGACACATTTGTCATTGCCAGCGTACGGGTCAGGAGTAGGGTACGGCGTAAGGTAAGGTGTAGGGCTGGTGGTGGGTTTCTATTCCGGGCTAGGGTTAGGGTTAGGGAACGGCAAGGCTTAGGGCACAGGTGAGGGTACGGAAAAGTGGGAGGGTCAGGCTACGTGCTGAAGCACGGTTCAGTGCCAGCGTACGGGCCAGGAATAGGGTACGGCGTAAGGTAAGGTGTAGGGCTGGTGGTGGGTTTCCGTTCCGGTCTAGGGTTAGGGTTAGGGAACGGCAAGGCTTAGGGCTGAGGTGAGGGTACGGAAACGTGGGAGGGTCAGGCTACGTGGTGACGCACGGGTCAGTGCCAGCGTACGGGCCAGGAGTAGGGTACGGCGTAAGGTAAGGTGTAGGGCTTGTGGTTGATTTCTGTTCCAGGCTAGGGTTAGGGTTAGGGAACGGCAAGGCTTAGGGCACAGGTGAGGGTACGGAAACGCGGGAGGGTAAGGCTTCGTGCTGATGCAAGGGTCAGTGCCAGAGTACAGGCCAGGAGTAGGCAACGGCATAGGGTAAGCTGTAGGGCTGGTGGTGGGTTTCCGTTCCGGGCTAGGGTTAGTGTTAGGGAACGGCAAGGCTTAGGGCACAGGTGAGGGTACGGAAACGTGGGAGTGTCAGGCTACATGCTGACGCTCGGGTCAGTGCCAGCGTACGGGCCAGGAGTAGGCAACGGTGTAGGATAAAGTGTAGGGCTGGTGGTGGGTTTCCGTTCCAGGCTAGGGTTAGGGTTAGGGAACGGCTAGGCTTAGGGCACAGGGGAGGGTACGGAAACGTGGGAGGGTCGGGCTACGTGCTGACGCATGGGTCAGTGCCAGCGTATGGGACAGGAGTCGGCAACGGCGTAGGATAAAGTGTAGGGCTGGTGGTGGATTTGCGTTCCGGGCTAGGGTTAGGGTTAGGGAACGGCAAGGCTTAGGGCACAGCTGAGGGTACGGAAACGTGGGAGGGTCAGGCTACGTGCTGACGCACGGTTCAGTGCCAGCGTACGGGCCAGGAATAGGGTACGGCGTAAGGTAAGGTGTAGGGCTGGTGGTGGGTTTCCGTTCCGGGCTAGGGTTAGGGTTAGGGAACGGCAAGGCTTAGGGCATAGGTGAGGGTACGGAAACGTGGGAGGGTCAGGCTACGTGCAGACGCACGGGTCACTGCCAGCGTACGGGCCAGGAGTAGGGTACGGCGTAAGGTAAGGTGTAGGGCTTGTGGTTGATTTCCCTTCCAGGCTAGGGTTAGGGATAGGGTACGGCAAGGCTTAGGGCACAGGTGAGGGTACGGAAACGTGGGAGGGTCGGGCTACGTGCTGACGCACTGGTCAGTGCCAGCGTACGGGCCAGGAGTAGGGTACGGCGTAAGGTAAGGTGTAGGGCTTGTGGTTGATTTCCGTTCCAGGCTAGGGTTAGGGTTAGGGAACGGCAAGGCTTAGGGCACAGGTGAGGGTACGGAAACGTGGGAGGGTCGGGTTGCGTGCTGACGCATGGGTCAGTGCCAGCGTACGGGCCAGGATTAGGCAACGGCGTAGGATAAAGTGTAGGGCTGGTGTTGGTTTTGCGTTCTGGGCTAGGGTTAGGGTTAGGGAACGGCAAGGCTTAGGGCACAGGTCAGGGTACGGAAACGCGGGAGGGTAAGGCTACGTGGTGATGCAAGGGTCAGTGCCAGAGTACAGGCCAGGAGTAGGCAACGGCATAGGGTAAGGTTCAGGGCTGGTGGTGGGTTTCCGTTCCGGGCTAGGGTTAGCGTTAGGGAACGGCAAGGCTTAGGGCACAGGTGAGGTTACGGAAACGTGGGAGGGTCAGGCTACGTGCTGACGCACGGGTCAGTGCCAGCGTACGGGCCAGGAGTAGGCAACGGCGTAAGGTAAGGTGTAGGGCTGGTGGTTGGTTTCCGTTCCGGGCTAGGGTTAGGGTTAGGGAACGGCAAGGCTTAGGGCACAGGTGAGGGTACGGAAATGTGGGAGGGTCAGGCTACGTGCTGACGCACGGGTCAGTGCCAGCGTACGGGCCAGGAGTAGGCAACGGCGTAAGGTAAGGTGTAGGGCTGGTGGTTGGTTTCCGTTCCGGGCAAGGGTTACGGTTAGGGAACGGCAAGGCTTAGGGCACAGGTGAGGGTACAGAAACGTGGGAGGGTCGGGCTACGTGCTGACGCACGGGTCAGTGCCAGCGTACGGGCCAGGAGTAGGCAACGGCGTAGGATAAAGTGTAGGGCTGGTGTTGGATTTGCGTTCTGGGCTAGGGTTAGGGTTAGGGAACGGCAAGGCTTAGGGCACAGGTCAGGGTACGGAAACGCGGGAGGGTAAGGCTTCGTGCTGATGCAAGGGTCAGTGCCAGAGTACAGGCCAGGAGTAGGCAACGGCATAGGGTAAGGTGTAGGGCTGGTGGTGGGTTTCCGTTCCGGGCTAGGGTTAGGGTTAGGGAACGGCAAGGCTTAGGGCACAGGTGAGGGTACGGAAACGTGGGAGGGTCAGGCTACATGCTGACGCACGGGTCAGTGCCAGCGTACGGGCCAGGAGTAGGCAACGGTGTAGGATAAAGTGTAGGGCTGGTGGTGGGTTTCCGTTCCAGGCTAGGGTTAGGGTTAGGGAACGGCAAGGCTTAGGGCACAGGGGAGGGTACGGAAACGTGGGAGGGTCGGGCTACGTGCTGACGCACGGGTCAGTGCCCGCGTACGGGACAGGAGTCGGCAACGGCGTAGGATAAAGTGTAGGGCTGTTGGTGGATTTGCGTTCCGGGCTAGGGTTAGGGTTAGGGAACGGCAAGGCTTAGGGCACAGGTGAGGGTACGGAAACGTGGGAGGGTCAGTCTATGTGCTGACGCATTGGACATTGCCAGCGTACGGGTCAGGAATAGGGTACGGCGTAAGGTAAGGTGTAGGGCTGGTGGTGGGTTTCTATTCCAGGCTAGGGTTTGGGTTAGGGAACGGCAAGGCTTAGGGCACAGGTGAGGGTACGGAAACGTGGGAGGGTCAGGCTACGTGCTGACGCACGGTTCAGTGCCAGCGTACGGGCCAGGAATAGGGTACGGCGTAAGGTAAGGTGTAGGGCTGGTGGTGGGTTTCCGTTCCGGGCTAGGGTTAGGGTTAGGGAATGGCAAGGCTTAGGGCACAGGTGAGGGTACGGAAACGTGGGAGGGTCAGGCTACGTGCAGACGCACGGGTCAGTGCCAGCGTACCGGCCAGGAGTAGAGTACGGCCTAAGGTAAGGTGTAGGGCTTGTGGTTGATTTCCCTTCCAGGCTAGGGTTAGGGATAGGGAACGGAAAGGCTTAGGGCACAGGTGAGGGTACGGAAACGTGGGTGGGTCGGGCTACGTGCTGACGCACGAATCAGTGCCAGCGTACGGGCCAGGAGTAGGGTACGGCGTAAGGTATGGTGTAGGGCTTGTGGTTGATTTCCGTTCCAGGCTACGGTTAGGGTTAGGGAACGGCAAGGCTTAGGGCACAGGTGAGGGTACGGAAACGTGAGAGGGTCGGGCTACCTGCTGACGCACGGGTCAGTGCCAGCGTAAGGGCCAGGAGTAGGCAACGGCGTAGGATAAAGTGTAGGGCTTGTGTTGGATTTGCGTTCTGGGCTAGGGTTAGGATTAGGGAACGGCAAGGCTTAGGGCACAGGTCAGGGTATGGAAACGCGGGAGGGTACGGCTACGTGGTGATGCAAGGGTCAGTGCCAGAGTACAGGCCAGGAGTAGGCAACGGCCTAGGGTAAGGTGTAGGGCTGGTGGTGGGTTTCCGTTCCGGGCTAGGGTTAGGGTAAGGGAACGGCAAGGCTTAGGGCACAGGTGAGGTTACGGAAACGTGGGAGGGTCAGGCTACGTGCTGACGCACGGTTCAGTGCCAGCGTACGGGCCAGGAGTAGGGTACGGTGTAAGGTAAGGTGTAGGGCTTGTGGTTGATTTCTGTTCCAGGCTAGGGTTAGGGTTTGGGAACGGCAAGGCTTAGGGCACAGGTGAGGGTACGGAAACGTGGGAGGGTCGGGCTACGTGCTGACGCACGGGTCAGTGCCAGCGTACGGGCCAGGAGTAGGCAACGGCGTAGGATAAAGTGTAGGGCTGGTGTTGGATTTGCGTTCTGGGTGAGGGTTAGGGTTAGGGAACGGCAAGGCTTAGGGCACAGGTCAGGGTACGGAAACGCGGGAGGGTAAGGCTACGTGCTGATGCAAGGATCAGTGCCAGTGTACAGGCCTGGAGTAGGCAACGGCATAGGGTAAGGTGTAGGGCTGGTGGTGGGTTTCCGTTCCGGGCTAGGGTTAGGGTTAGGGAACGGCAAGGCTTAGGGCACAGGTGAGGGTACGGAAATGTTGGTGGGTCAGGCTACATGCTGACGCACGGGTCAGTGCCAGCGTACGAGCCAGGAGTAGGCAACGGCGTAGGATAAAGTGTAGGGCTGGTGTTGGATTTGCGTTCGGGGCTAGGGTTAGGGTTAGGGAACGGCAAGGCTTTGGGCACAGGTCAGGGTACGGAAACGCGGGAGGGTAAGGCTACGTGGTGATGCAAGGGTCAGTGCCAGCGTACGGGTCAGGAGTAGGGTACGGCATAAGGTAAGGTGTAGGGCTGGTGGTGGGTTTCTATTCCGGGCTAGGGTTAGGGTTAGGGAACGGCAAGGCTTAGGGCACAGGTGAGGGTACGGAAACGTGGGAGGGTTAGGCTACGTGCTGACGCACGGGTCAGTGCCAGCGTACGGGCCAGGAGTAGGCAACGGCGTAAGGTAAGGTGTAGGGCTGGTGGTTGGTTTCCGTTCCGGGCTAGGGTTACGGTTAGGGAATGGCAAGGCTTAGGGCACAGGTCAGGGTACGGAAACGTGGGAGGGTCTGGCTACGTGCTGACGCACGTGTCAGTGCCAGCGTACGGGCCAGGAGTAGGCAACGGCGTAGGATAAAGTGTAGGGCTGGTGGTGGATTTGCGTTCCGGGCTAGGGTTACGGTTAGGGAATGGCAAGGCTTAGGGCACAGGTGAGGGTACGGAAACGTGGGAGGGTCTGGCTACGTGCTGACGCACGTGTCAGTGCCAGCGTACGGGCCAGGAGTAGGCAACGGCGTAGGATAAAGTGTAGGGCTGGTGTTGGATTTGCGTTCGGGGCTAGGGTTAGGGTTAGGGAACGGCAAGGCTTTGGGCACAGGTCAGGGTACGGAAACGCGGGAGGGTAAGGCTACGTGGTGATGCAAGGGTCAGTGCCAGCGTACGGGTCAGGAGTAGGGTACGGCATAAGGTAAGGTGTAGGGCTGGTGGTGGGTTTCTATTCCGGGCTAGGGTTAGGGTTAGGGAACGGCAAGGCTTAGGGCACAGGTGAGGGTACGGAAACGTGGGAGGGTCAGGCTACGTGCTGACGCATGGGTCAGTGCCAGCGTACGGGTCAGGAGTAGGGTACGGCGTAAGGTAAGGTGGAGGGCTGGTGGTGGGTTTGTATTCCGTGCTAGGGTTAGGGTTAGGGAACGGCAAGGCTTAGGGCACAGGTGAGGGTACGGAAACGCGGGAGGGTAAGGCTAAGTGCTGATGAACGGGTCAGTGCCAGAGTACGGGCCAGGAGTAGGCAACGGGGTTGGGTAAGGTGTAGGGCTGGTGGTGGGTATCCGTTTTGGGCTAGGGTTAGGGTTAGGGAACGGCAAGGCTTAGGGCACAGGTGAGGGTACGGAAACGTGGGAGGGTCAGGCTACGTGCTGACGCATGGGTCATTGCCAGCGTACGGGCCAGGAGTAGGCAACGGCGTAAGGTAAGGTGTAGGGCTGGTGGTTGGTTTCCGTTCCAGGCTAGGGTTAGGGTTAGGGAACGGCAAGGCTTAGGGCACAGGTGAGGGTACGGAAACGTGTTAGGGTCGGGCTACGTGCTGACGCACGGTTCAGTGCCAGCGTACGGGCCAGGAATAGGGTATGGCGTAAGGTAAGGTGTAGTGCTGGTGGTGGGTTTCCGTTCCGGGCTAGGGTTAGGGTTAGGGAACGGCAAGGCTTAGGACACATGAGGATACGGACACGTGGGAGGGTCAGGCTACGTGCTGACGCACGGGTCAGTGCCAGCGTACGGGCCAGGAGTAGGGTACGGCGTAAGGTAAGGTGTAGGGCTTGTGGTTGATTTCTGTTCCAGGCTAGGATTAGGGTTAGGGAACGGCAAGGCTTAGGGCACAGGTGAGGGTACCAAACGTGGGAGGGTCGGGCTACGTGCTGACGCACGGGTCAGTGCCAGCGTACGGGCCAGGAGTAGGCAACGGCGTAGGATAAAGTTTAGGGCTGGTGGTGAATTTGCGTTCCGGGCAAGGGTTAGGGTTAGGGAACGGCAAGGCTTAGGGCACAGGTGAGGGTACGGAAACGTGGGAGGGTCAGGCTACGTGCTGACGCACGGGTCAGTGCCAGCGTACGGGTCAGGAGTAGGGTACGGCGTAACGTAAGGTGTAGGGCTGGTGGTGTGTTTCCGTTAAGGGCTAGGGTTAGGGTTAGGGAACGGCAAGGCTTAGGGCACAGGTGAGGGTACCAAACGTGGGAGGGTCGGGCTACGTGCTGACGCACGGGTCAGTGCCAGCGTACGGGCCAGGAGTAGGCAACGGCGTAGGATAAAGTGTAGGGCTGGTGGTGAATTTGCGTTCCGGGCTAGGGTTAGGGTTAGGGTACGGCAAGGCTTAGGGCACAGGTGAGGGTACGGAAACGTGTGAGGGTCAGGCTACGTGCTGACGCACGGGTCAGTGCCATCGTACGGGTCAGGAGTAGGGTACGGCGTAATGTAAAGTGTAGGGCTGGTGGTGGGTTTCTATTCCGGGCAAGGGTTAGGGTTAGGGAACGGCAAGGCTTAGGGCACAGGTGAGGGTACGGAAACGTGGGAGGGTCAGGCTACGTGCTGACGCACGTTTCAGTGCCAGCGTACGGGCCAGGAATAGGGTACGGCGTAAGATAAGGTGTAGGGCTGGTGGTGGGTTTCTGTTCCGGGCTAGGGTTAGGGTTAGGGAACGGCAAGTCTTAGGGCACAGGTGAGGGTACGGAAACGTTGGAGTGTCAGGCTACGTGCAGACGCACGGGTCAGTGCCAGCGTACAGGCCAGGAGTAGGGTACGGCGTAAGGTAAGGTGTAGGGCTTGTGGTTGATTTCTGTTCCAGGCTAGGGTTAGGGTTAGGGAACGGCAAGGCTTAGGGCACAGGTGAGGGTACGGAAACGTGGGAGGGTCAGGCTACGTGCTGACGCACGGTTCAGTGCCAGCGTATGGGCCAGGAATAGGTTACGGCGTAAGGTAAGGTGTAGGGCTGGTGGTGGGTTTCCGTTCAGGGCTAGGGTTAGGGTTAGGGAACGGCAAGGCTTAGGGCACAGGTGAGGGTACGGAAACGTGGGAGGGTCAGGCTACGTGGTGACGCACAGATCAGTGCCAGCATACGGGCCAGGAGTAGGGTACGGCGTAAGGTAAGGTGTAGGGCTTGTGGTTGATTTCCGTTCCAAGCTAGGGTTAGGGTTAGGGAACGGCAAGGCTTAGGGCACAGGTGAGGTTACGGAAACGTGGGTGGGTCGGGCTACGTTCTGACGCACGGGTCAGTGCCAGCGTACGGGTCAGGAGTAGGCAACGGCGTAGGATACAGTGTAGGGCTGGTGGTGGATTTGCGTTCTGGGCTAGGGTTAGCGTTAGGGAATGGCAAGGCTTAGGACACAGGTAAGGGTACGGAAACGCGGGAGGGTAAGGCTACGTGCTGATGCACGGGTCAGTGCCAGAGTATAGTCCAGGAATAAGCAACGGCGAATAGTAAGGTGTAGGGATGGTGGTGGGTTTCCGTTCAGGGCTAGGGTTAGGGTTAGGGAACAGCAAGGCTTAGGGCACAGGTGAGGGTACGGAAACGTGGGAGGGTCAGGCTACGTGCTGACGCACGGGTCAGTGCCAGCGTACGGGCCAGGAGTAGGCAACGGCGTTTGATAAAGTGTACTGCTGGTGGTGGATTTGCGTTCCGGGCTAGGGTTAGGGTTAGGAAACGCAAGGCTTAGGGCACAGGTGAGGGTACGGAAACGTGGGAGTGTCAGGCTATGTGCTGACACATTTGTCATTGCCAGCGTACGGGTCAGGAGTAGGGTACGGCGTAAGGTAAGGTGTAGGGCTGGTGGTGGGTTTCTATTCCGGGCTAGGGTTAGGGTTAGGGAACGGCAAGGCTTAGGGCACAGGTGAGGGTACGGAAAAGTGGGAGGGTCAGGCTACGTGCTGAAGCACGGTTCAGTGCCAGCGTACGGGCCAGGAATAGGGTACGGCGTAAGGTAAGGTGTAGGGCTGGTGGTGGGTTTCCGTTCCGGTCTAGGGTTAGGGTTAGGGAACGGCAAGGCTTAGGGCTGAGGTGAGGGTACGGAAACGTGGGAGGGTCAGGCTACGTGGTGACGCACGGGTCAGTGCCAGCGTACGGGCCAGGAGTAGGGTACGGCGTAAGGTAAGGTGTAGGGCTTGTGGTTGATTTCTGTTCCAGGCTAGGGTTAGGGTTAGGGAACGGCAAGGCTTAGGGCACAGGTGAGGGTACGGAAACGTGGGAGGGTCGGGCTACGTGCTGACACACGGGTCAGTGCCAGCGTACGGGCCAGGAGTAGGCAACGGCTTAGGATAAAGTGTAGGGCTGGTGTTGGATTTGCGTTCTGGGCTAGGGTTAGGGTTAGGGAACGGCAAGGCTTAGGGCACAGGTCAGTGTACGGAAACGCGGGAGGGTAAGGCTTCGAGCTGATGCAAGGGTCAGTGCCAGAGTATAGGCCAGGAGTAGGCAACGGCATAGGGTAAGCTGTAGGGCTGGTGGTGGGTTTCCGTTCCGGGCTAGGGTTAGGGTTAGGGAACGGCAAGGCTTAGGGCACAGGTGAGGGTACGGAAACGTGGGAGGGTCAGGCTACATGCTGACGCACGTGTCAGTGCCAGCGTACGGGCCAGGAGTAGGCAACAGCGTAGGATAAAGTGTAGGGCTGGTGGTGGGTTTCCGTTCCAGGCTAGGGTTAGAGTTAGGGAACGGCAAGGCTTAGGGCACAGGGGAGGGTACGGAAACGTGGGAGGGTCGGGCTACGTGCTGACGCACGGGTCAGTGCCAGCGTACAGGTCAGGAGTAGGGTACGGCGTAAGGTAAGGTGTAGGGCTGGTGGTGGGTTTCTATTCCGGGCTAGGGTTAGGGTTAGGGAACGGCAAGGCTTAGGGCACAGGTGAGGGTACGGAAACATGGGAGGGTCAGGCTATGTGCTGACGCACGGTTCAGTTCCAGCGTACGGGCCAGGAATAGGGTACGGCGTAAGGCAAGGTGTAGGTCTGGTGGTGGGTTTCCGTCCCGGGCTAGGGTTAGGGTTAGGGAACGGCAAGGCTTAGGGCACAGGTGAGGGTACGGAAACGTGGGAGAGTCAGGCTACGTGCTGACGCACGGGTCAGTGCCAGCGTACGGGCCAGGAGTAGGGTACGGCGTAAGGTAAGGTGTAGGGCTTGTGGTTGATTTCTGTTCCAGGCTAGGGTTAGGGTTAGGGAACGGCAAGGCTTAGGGCACAGGTGAGGGTACGGAAACGTGGGAGGGTCGGGCTACGTGCTGACGCACGGGTCAGTGCCAGCGTACGGGCCAGGAGTAGGCAACGGCGTAGGATAAAGTGTAGGGATGGTGTTGGTTTTGCGTTCTGGGCTAGGGTTTGTGTTAGGGAACGGCAAGGCTTAGGGCACAGGTCAGGGTACGGAAACGCGGGAGGGTAAGGCTACGTGCTGATGCAAGGGTCAGTGCCAGAGTACAGGCCAGGAGTAGGCAACGGCGTAGGGTAAGGTGTAGGGCTGGTGGTGGGTTTCCGTTCAGGGCTAGGGTTAGGGTTAGGGAACGGCAAGGCTTAGGGCACAGGTGAGGGTACGGAAACGTGGGAGGGTCAGGCTACATGCTGACGCACGCGTCAGTGCCAGCGTACGGGCCAGGAATAGGCAACGGCGTAAGGTAAGGTGTAGGGCTGGTGGTTGGATTCCGTTCCAGGCTAGGGTTAGGGTTAGGGAACGGCAAGGCTTAGGGCACAGGGGAGGGTACGGAAATGTGGGAGTGTCGGGCTACGTGCTGACGCATGGGTCAGTGCCAGCGTACGGGACAGGAGTCGGCAACGGCGTAGCATAAAGTGTAGGGCTGGTGGTGGATTTGCATTCCGGGGTAGGGTTAGTGTTAGGGAACGGCAAGGCTTAAGGCACAGGTGAGGGTACGGAAACGTGGGAGTGTCAGGCTATGTGCTGACACATTTGTCATTGCCAGCGTACGGGTCAGGAGTAGGGTACGGCGTAAGGTATGGTGTAGGGCTGGTGGTGGGTTTCTATTCCGGGCTAGGGTTTGGGTTAGGGAACGGCAAGGCTTAGGGCACAGGTGAGGGTACGGAAACGTGGGAGGGTCAGGCTACGTGCTGACGCACGGTTCAGTGCCAGAGTACGGGCCAGGAATAGGGTACGGCGTAAGGTAAGGTGTAGGGCTGGTGGTGGGTTTCTGTTCCGGGCTAGGGTTAGGGTTAGGGAACGGCAAGTCTTAGGGCACAGGTGAGGGTACGGAAACGTTGGAGTGTCAGGCTACGTGCAGACGCACGGGTCAGTGCCAGCGTACAGGCCAGGAGTAGGGTACGGCGTAAGGTAAGGTGTAGGGCTTGTGGTTGATTTCTTTTCCAGGCTAGGGTTAGGGTTAGGGAACGGCAAGGCTTAGGGCACAGGTGAGGGTACGGAAACGTGGGAGGGTCAGGCTACGTGCTGACGCACGGTTCAGTGCCAGCGTATGGGCCAGGAATAGGTTACGGCGTAAGGTAAGGTGTAGGGCTGGTGGTGGGTTTCCGTTCAGGGCTAGGGTTAGGGTTAGGGAACGGCAAGGCTTAGGGCACAGGTGAGGGTACGGAAACGTGGGAGGGTCAGGCTACGTGGTGACGCACAGATCAGTGCCAGCATACGGGCCAGGAGTAGGGTACGGCGTAAGGTAAGGTGTAGGGCTTGTGGTTGATTTCCGTTCCAAGCTAGGGTTAGGGTTAGGGAACGGCAAGGCTTAGGGCACAGGTGAGGTTACGGAAACGTGTGTGGGTCGGGCTACGTGCTGACGCACGGGTCAGTGCCAGCGTACGGGTCAGGAGTAGGCAACGGCGTAGGATACAGTGTAGGGCTGGTGGTGGATTTGCGTTCTGGGCTAGGGTTAGCGTTAGGGAATGGCAAGGCTTAGGACACAGGTAAGGGTACGGAAATGCGGGAGGGTAAGGCTACGTGCTGATGCACGGGTCAGTGCCAGAGTATAGGCCAGGAATAGGCAACGGCGAATAGTAAGGTGTAGGGATGGTGGTGGGTTTCCGTTCAGGGTTAGGGTTAGGGTTAGGGAACGGCAAGGCTTAGGGCACAGGTGAGGGTACGGAAACGTGGGAGGGTCAGGCTACGTGGTGACGCACAGATCAGTGCCAGCATACGGGCCAGGAGTAGGGTACGGCGTAAGGTAAGGTGTAGGGATTGTGGTTGATTTCCGTTCCAAGCTAGGGTTAGGGTTAGGGAACGGCAAGGCTTAGGGCACAGGTGAGGGTACGGAAACGTGGGACTGTCGGGCTACGTGCTGACGCACGGATCAGTGCCAGCGTACGGGCCAGGAGTAGGCAACGGCGTAGGATAAAGTGTAGGGCTGGTGGTGGATTTGCGTTCTGGGCTAGGGTTAGGGTTAGGGAACGGCAAGGCTTAGGGCACAGGTCAAGTTACGGAAACGCGGGAGGGTAAGGCTACGTGCTGATGCACGGGTCAGTGCCAGAGTACAGGCCAGGAGTAGGCAACGGCGTAGGGTAAGGTGTAGGGCTGGTGGTGGGTTTCCGTTCCGGGCTAGGGTTAGCGTTAGGGAACGGCAAGGCTTAGGGCACAGGTGAGGGTACGGAAACGTGGGAGGGTCAGGCTACGTGCTGACGCACGGGTCAGTGCCAGCGTACGGGCCAGGAGTAGGCAACGGCGTTTGATAAAGTGTACTGCTGGTGGTGGATTTGCGTTCCGGGCTAGGGTTAGGGTTAGGAAACGCAAGGCTTAGGGCACAGGTGAGGGTACGGAAACGTGGGAGTGTCAGGCTATGTGCTGACACATTTGTCATTGCCAGCGTACGGGTCAGGAGTAGGGTACGGCGTAAGGTAAGGTGTAGGGCTGGTGGTGGGTTTCTATTCCGGGCTAGGGTTAGGGTTAGGGAACGGCAAGGCTTAGGGCACAGGTGAGGGTACGGAAAAGTGGGAGGGTCAGGCTACGTGCTGACGCACGGTTCAGTGCCAGCGTACGGGCCAGGAATAGGGTACGGCGTAAGGTAAGGTGTAGGGCTGGTGGTGGGTTTCCGTTCCGGTCTAGGGTTAGGGTTAGGGAACGGCAAGGCTTAGGGCTGAGGTGAGGGTACGGAAACGTGGGAGGGTCAGGCTACGTGGTGACGCACGGGTCAGTGCCAGCGTACGGGCCAGGAGTAGGGTACGGCGTAAGGTAAGGTGTAGGGCTTGTGGTTGATTTCCGTTCCAGGCTAGGGTTAGGGTTAGGGAACGGCAAGGCTTAGGGCACAGGTGAGGGTACGGAAACGTGGGAGGGTCGGGCTACGTGCTGACGCACGGGTCAGTGCCAGCGTACGGGCCAGGAGTAGGCAACGGCGTAGGATAAAGTGTAGGGATGGTGTTGGTTTTGCGTTCTGGGCTAGGGTTTGTGTTAGGGAACGGCAAGGCTTAGGGAACAGGTCAGGGTACGGAAACGCGGGAGGGTAAGGCTACGTGCTGATGCAAGGGTCAGTGCCAGAGTACAGGCCAGGAGTAGGCAACGGCGTAGGGTAAGGTGTAGGGCTGGTGGTGGGTTTCCGTTCAGGGCTAGGGTTAGGGTTAGGGAACGGCAAGGCTTAGGGCACAGGTGAGGGTACGGAAACGTGGGAGGGTCAGGCTACATGCTGACGCACGCGTCAGTGCCAGCGTACGGGCCAGGAATAGGCAACGGCGTAAGGTAAGGTGTAGGGCTGGTGGTTGGATTCCGTTCCAGGCTAGGGTTAGGGTTAGGGAACGGCAAGGCTTAGGGCACAGGGGAGGGTACGGAAATGTGGGAGTGTCGGGCTACGTGCTGACGCATGGGTCAGTGCCAGCGTAGGGGACAGGAGTCGGCAACGGCGTAGCATAAAGTGTAGGGCTGGTGTTGGATTTGCATTCCGGGGTAGGGTTAGTGTTAGGGAACGGCAAGGCTTAGGGCACAGGTGAGGGTACGGAAACGTGGGAGTGTCAGGCTATGTGCTGACACATTTGTCATTGCCAGCGTATGGGTCAGGAGTAGGGTACGGCGTAAGGTATGGTGTAGGGCTGGTGGTGGGTTTCTATTCCGGGCTAGGGTTTGGGTTAGGGAACGGCAAGGCTTAGGGCACAGGTGAGGGTACGGAAACGTGGGAGGGTCAGGCTACGTGCTGACGCACGGTTCAGTGCCAGAGTACGGGCCAGGAATAGGGTACGGCGTAAGGTAAGGTGTAGGGCTGGTGGTGGGTTTCCGTTCCGGGCTAGGGTTAGGGTTAGGGAACGGCAAGGCTTAGGGCACAGGTGAGGGTACGGAAACGTGGGAGGGTCAGGCTACGTTCTGACGCACGGGTCAGTGCCAGCGTACGGGCCAGGAGTAGGGTATGGCGTAAGGTAAGGTGTAGGGCTTGTGGTTGATTTCTGTTCCAGGCTAGGGTTAGGGTTAGGGAACGGCAAGGCTTAGGGCACAGGTGAGGGTAAGGAAACGTGTGAGGGTCGGGCTACGTGCTGACGCACGGGTCAGTGCCAGCGTACGGGCCAGGAGTAGGCAACATCGTAGGATAAAGTGTAGGGCTGGTGTTGGATTTGCGTTCTGGGCTAGGGTTAGTGTTAGGGAACGGCAAGGCTTAGGGCACAGGTCAGGGTACGGAAACGCGGGAGGGTAAGGCTTCGTGCTGATGCAAGGGTCAGTGCCAGAGTACAGGCCAGGAGTAGGGTACGGCGTAAGGTAAGGTGTAGGGCTGGTGGTGGGTTTCCGTTCCGGGCTAGGGTTAGGGATAGGGAACGGCAAGGCTTAGGGCACAGGTGAGGGTACGGAAACGTGGGAGGGTCAGGCTACATGCTGTCGCACGGGTCAGTGCCAGCGTACGGGCCAGGAGTAGGCAACGGTGTAGGATAAAGTGTAGGGCTGGTGGTGGGTTTCCGTTCCAGGCTAGGGTTAGGGTTAGGGAACGGCAAGGCTTAGGGCACAGGTGAGGGTACGGAAACGTGGGAGGGTCGGGCTACGTGCTGACGCACGGGTCAGTGCCAGCGTACGGGACAGGAGTCGGCAACGGCGTAGGATAAAGTGCAGGGCTTATGGTGGATTTGCGTTCCGGGCTAGGGTTAGGGTTAGGGAACGGCAAGGCTTAGGACACAGGTGAGGGTACGGAAACGTGGGAGGGTCAGGTTATGTGCTGACGCATTGGTCATTGCCAGCGTACGGGTCAGGAGTAGGGTACGGCGTATGGTAAGGTGTAGGGCTGGTGGTGGGTTTCTATTTCAGGCTAGGGTTTGGGTTAGGGAACGGCAAGGCTTAGGGCACAGGTGAGGGTACGGAAACGTGGGAGGGTCAGGCTACGTGCTGACGCACGGTTCAGTGCCAGCGTACGGGCCAGGAATTGGGTACGGCGTAAGGTAAGGTGTAGGGCTGGTGGTGGGTTTCCGTTCCGGGCTAGGGTTAGGGTTAGGGAACGGCAAGGCTTAGGGCACAGTTGAGGGTACGGAAACGTGGGAGGCTCAGGCTACGTGCTGACGCACTGGTCAGTGCCAGCGTACGGGCCAGGAGTAGGGTACGGCCTAAGGTAAGGTGTAGGGCTTGTGGTTGATTTCCGTTCCAGGCTAGGGTTAGGGTTCGGGAATGGCAAGGCTTAGGGCACAGGTGAGGGTACGGAAACGTGGGAGGGTCGGGCTACGTGCTGACGCACGGTTCAGTGCCAGCGTACGGGCCAGGAGTAGGCAACGGCGTAGGGTAAGGTGTATGGCTGGTGGTGGGTTTCCGTTCCGGGCTAGGGTTAGGGTTAGGGAACGGCAAGGCTTAGGGCACAGGTCAGGGTACGGAAACGCGGGAGGGTAAGGCTACGTGCTGATGTACGGGTCAGTTCCAGAGTACAGGCCTGGAGTAGGCAACGGCGTAGGGTAAGGTGTATGGCTGGTGGTGGGTTTCCGTTCAAGGCTAGGGTTAGGGTTAGGGAACGGCAAGGCTTAGGGCACAGTTGAGGGTACGGAAACGTGGGAGGCTCAGGCTACGTGCTGACGCACTGGTCAGTGCCAGCGTACGGGCCAGGAGTAGGGTACGGCGTAAGGTAAGGTGTAGGGCTTGTGGTTGATTTCCGTTCCAGGCTAGGGTTAGGGTTCGGGAATGGCAAGGCTTAGGGCACAGGTGAGGGTACGGAAACGTGGGAGGGTCGGGCTACGTGCTGACGCACGGTTCAGTGCCAGCGTACGGGCCAGGAGTAGGCAACGGCGTAGGGTAAGGTGTATGGCTGGTGGTGGGTTTCCGATCCGGGCTAGGGTTAGGGTTAGGGAACGGCAAGGCTTAGGGCACAGGTCAGGGTACGGAAACGCGGGAGGGTAAGGCTACGTGCTGATGTACGGGTCAGTTCCAGAGTACAGGCCTGGAGTAGGCAACGGCGTAGGGTAAGGTGTATGGCTGGTGGTGGGTTTCCGTTCAAGGCTAGGGTTAGGGTTAGGGAACGGCAAGGCTTAGGGCACAGGTAAGGGTACGGAAACGTGGGAGGGTCAGGCTACGTGCTGACGCACGGGTCAGTGCCAGCGTACGGGCCAGGAGTAGGCAACGGCGTAAGATAAGGTGTAGGGCTCGTGGTTGTTTTCCGTTCCGGACTAGGGTTAGGGTTAGGGAACGGCAAGGCTTAGGGCACAGGTGAGGGTACGGAAACGTGGGAGGGTCAGGCTTCGTGCTGACGCACGGGTCAGTGCCAGCGTACGGGTCAGGAGTAGGGTACGGCGTAAGGTAAGGTGTAGGGCTGGTGGTGGCTTTCTATTCCGGGCTAGGTTTAGGGTTAGGGAACGGCAAGGCTTAGGGCACAGGTGAGGGTACGGAAACGTGGGAGGGTCAGGATACGTGCTGAAGCATGGTTCAGTGCCAGCGTATGGGCCAGGAATAGGGTACGGCGTAAGGTAAGGTGTAGGGCTGGTGGTGGGTTTCCGTTCCGGGCTAGGGTTAGGGTTAGGGAACGGCAAGGCTTAGGGCACAGGTGAGGGTACGGAAACGTGGGAGGGTCAGGCTACGTGCTGACGCACGGTTCAGTGCCAGCGTACGGGCCAGGAGAAGGGTACGGCGTAAGGTATGGTGTAGGGCTTGTGGTTGATTTCCGTTCCATGCTAGGTTTAGAGTTAGGGAACGGCAAGTCTTATGGCACAGGTGAGGGTACGGAAACGTGGGAGGGTCGGGCTACGTGCTGACGCACGGGTCAGTGCCAGCGTACGGCCCAGGAGTAGGCAACGGCGTAGGAAAAAGTGTAGGGCTGGTGGTGGATTTGCGTCCCGGACTAGGGTTAGGGTTAGGGAACGGCAAGGCTTAGGGCACAGGTGAGGTTACGGAAACGTGGGAGGGTCAGGGTACGTGCTGACGCACGGGTCAGTGCCAGCGTACGGGTCAGGAGTAGGGTACGGCGTAAGGTAAGGTGTAGGGTTGGTGGTGGGTTTCTATTCCGGGCTAGGTTTAGGGTTAGGGAACAGGAAGGCTTAGGGCACAGGTGAGGGTACGGAAACGTGGGAGGTTCAGGCTGCGTGCTGACGCTCGGTTCAGTGCCAGCGTACGGGCCAGGAATAGGGTACGGCGTAACGTAAGGTGTAGGGCTGGTGGTGGGTTTCCGTTCCGGGCTAGGGTTAGGGTTAGGGAACGGCAAGGCTTAGGGCACAGGTGAGTGTACGGAAACGTGGGAGGGTCGGGCTACGTGTTGACGCACTGGTCAGTGCCAGCGTACGGGCCCGGAGTAGGCAACGGCGTAGGATAAAGTGTAGGGCTGGTGTTGGTTTTGCGTTCTGGGCTAGGGTTAGTGTTAGGGAAGGGCAAGGCTTAGGGCCCAGGTCAGGGTACGGAAACGCGGGAGGTTAAGGCTACGTGCTGATGCAAGGGTCAGTGCCAGAGTACAGGCCAGGAGTAGGCAACGGCATAGGGTAAGGTTTAGGGGTGGTAGTGGGTTTCCGTTCCGGGCTAGGGTTAGGGTTAGGGAACGGCAAGGCTTAGGGCACAGGTGAGGGTACGGAAACGTGGGACGGTCAGGCTACATGCTGACGCACGGGTCAGTGCTAGCATACGGGGCAGGAGTAGGCAACGGCGTAAGGTAAGGTGTAGGGCTGGTGGTTGGTTTCCGTTCCGGGCTAGGGTTAGGGTTAGGGAACGGCAAGGCTTAGGGCACAGGTGAGGGTATGGAAACGTGGGAGGTTAAGGCTACGTGCTGACGCACGTGTCAGTGCCAGCGTACGGGCCAGGAGTAGGCAACGGCGTAAGGTAAGGTGTAGGGCTGGTGGTTGGTTTCCGTTCCAGGCTAGGGTTAGGGTTAGGGAACGGCAAGGCTTAGGGCACAGGTCTGGGTACGGCAACATTGGAGGGTCGGGCTACGTGCTGACACACGGGTCAGTGCCAGCGTACGGGCCAGGAGTAGGCAACGGCGTTTGATAAAGTGTACTGCTGGTGGTGGATTTGCGTTCCGGGCTAGGGTTAGGGTTAGGGAACGGCAAGGCTTAGGGCACAGGTGAGGGTACGGAAACGTGGGAGTGTCAGGCTATGTGCTGACACATTTGTCATTGCCAGCGTACGGGTCAGGAGTAGGGTACGGCGTAAGGTAAGGTGTAGGGCTGGTGGTGGGTTTCTATTCCGGGCTAGGGTTAGGGTTAGGGAACGGCAAGGATTAGGGCACAGGTGAGGGTACGGAAACGTGGGAGGGTCAGGCTACGTGCTGACGCACGGTTCAGTGCCAGCGTACGGGCCAGGAATAGGGTACGGCGTAAGGTAAGGTGTAGGGCTGGTGGTTGGTTTCCGTTCAGGTCTAGGGTTAGGGTTAGGGAACCGCAAGGCTTAGGGCACAGGTGAGGGTACGGAAACGTGGGAGGGTCAGGCCACGTGCTGACGCACGGGTCAGTGCCAGCGTACGGGCCAGGAGTAGGGTACGGCGTAAGGTAAGGTGTAGGGCTTGTGGTTGATTTCTGTTCCAGGCTAGGGTTAGGGTTAGGGAACGGCAAGGCTTAGGGCACAGGTGAGGGTACGGAAACGTGGGAGGGTCGGGCTACGTGCTGACGCACGGGTCAGTGCCAGCGTACGGGCCAGGAGTAGGCAACGGCGTAGGATAAAGTGTAGGGCTGGTGTTGGATTTGCGTTCTGGGCTAGGGTTAGGGTTAGGGAACAGCAAGGCTTAGGGCACAGGTCAGGGTACGGAAACGCGGGAGGGTAAGGCTTCGTGCTGATGCAAGGGTCAGTGCCAGAGTACAGGCCAGGAGTAGGCAACGGCATAGGGTAAGCTGTAGGGCTGGTGGTGGGTTTCCGTTCCGGGCTAGGGTTAGTGTTAGGGAACGGCAAGGCTTAGGGCACAGGTGAGGGTACGGAAACGTGGGAGTGTCAGGCTACATGCTGACGCTCGGGTCAGTGCCAGCGTACGGGCCAGGAGTAGGCAACGGTGTAGGATAAAGTGTAGGGCTGGTGGTGGGTTTCCGTTCCAGGCTAGGGTTAGGGTTAGGGAACGGCTAGGCTTAGGGCACAGGGGAGGGTACGGAAACGTGGGAGGGTCGGGCTACGTGCTGACGCATGGGTCAGTGCCAGCGTATGGGACAGGAGTCGGCAACGGCGTAGGATAAAGTGTAGGGCTGGTGGTGGATTTGCGTTCCGGGCTAGGGTTAGGGTTAGGGAACGGCAAGGCTTAGGGCACAGCTGAGGGTACGGAAACGTGGGAGGGTCAGGCTACGTGCTGACGCACGGTTCAGTGCCAGCGTACGGGCCAGGAATAGGGTACGGCGTAAGGTAAGGTGTAGGGCTGGTGGTGGGTTTCCGTTCCGGGCTAGGGTTAGGGTTAGGGAACGGCAAGGCTTAGGGCATAGGTGAGGGTACGGAAACGTGGGAGGGTCAGGCTACGTGCAGACGCACGGGTCACTGCCAGCGTACGGGCCAGGAGTAGGGTACGGCGTAAGGTAAGGTGTAGGGCTTGTGGTTGATTTCCCTTCCAGGCTAGGGTTAGGGATAGGGTACGGCAAGGCTTAGGGCACAGGTGAGGGTACGGAAACGTGGGAGGGTCGGGCTACGTGCTGACGCACTGGTCAGTGCCAGCGTACGGGCCAGGAGTAGGGTACGGCGTAAGGTAAGGTGTAGGGCTTGTGGTTGATTTCCGTTCCAGGCTAGGGTTAGGGTTAGGGAACGGCAAGGCTTAGGGCACAGGTGAGGGTACGAAACGTGGGAGGGTCGGGTTGCGTGCTGACGCATGGGTCAGTGCCAGCGTACGGGCCAGGATTAGGCAACGGCGTAGGATAAAGTGTAGGGCTGGTGTTGGTTTTGCGTTCTGGGCTAGGGTTAGGGTTAGGGAACGGCAAGGCTTAGGGCACAGGTCAGGGTACGGAAACGCGGGAGGGTAAGGCTACGTGGTGATGCAAGGGTCAGTGCCAGAGTACAGGCCAGGAGTAGGCAACGGCATAGGGTAAGGTTCAGGGCTGGTGGTGGGTTTCCGTTCCGGGCTAGGGTTAGCGTTAGGGAACGGCAAGGCTTAGGGCACAGGTGAGGGTACGGAAACGTGGGAGGGTCAGGCTACGTGCTGACGCACGGGTCAGTGCCAGCGTACGGGCCAGGAGTAGGCAACGGCGTAAGGTAAGGTGTAGGGCTGGTGGTTGGTTTCCGTTCCGGGCTAGGGTTAGGGTTAGGGAACGGCAAGGCTTAGGGCACAGGTGAGGGTACGGAAATGTGGGAGGGTCAGGCTACGTGCTGACGCACGGGTCAGTGCCAGCGTACGGGCCAGGAGTAGGCAACGGCGTAAGGTAAGGTGTAGGGCTGGTGGTTGGTTTCCGTTCCGGGCAAGGGTTACGGTTAGGGAACGGCAAGGCTTAGGGCACAGGTGAGGGTACAGAAACGTGGGAGGGTCGGGCTACGTGCTGACGCACGGGTCAGTGCCAGCGTACGGGCCAGGAGTAGGCAACGGCGTAGGATAAAGTGTAGGGTAGGTGGTGAATTTGCGTTCCGGGCTAGGGTTAGGGTTAGGGAACGGCAAGGCTTCGGGCACAGGTGAGGATACGGAAACGTGGGAGGGTCAGGCTACGTGCTGACGCACGGTTCAGTGCCAGCGTACGGGTCAGGAGTAGGGTACGGCGTAAGGTAAGGTGTAGGGCTGGTGGTGGGTTTGTATTCCGTGCTAGGGTTAGGGTTAGGGAACGGCAAAGCTTAGGGCACAGGTGAGGGTACGGAAACGCGGGAGGGTAAGGCTAAGTGCTGATGAACGGGTCAGTGCCAGAGTACGGGCCAGGAGTAGGCAACGGGGTTGGGTAAGGTGTAGGGCTGGTGGTGGGTATCCGTTTTGGGCTAGGGTTAGGGTTAGGGAACGGCAAGGCTTAGGGCACAGGTGAGGGTACGGAAACGTGGGAGGGTCAGGCTACGTGCTGACGCATGGGTCATTGCCAGCGTACGGGCCAGGAGTAGGCAACGGCGTAACGTAAGGTGTAGGGCTGGTGGTTGGTTTCCGTTCCAGGCTAGGGTTAGGGTTAGGGAACGGCAAGGCTTAGGGCACAGGTGAGGGTACGGAAACGTGTTAGGGTCGGGCTACGTGCTGACGCACGGTTCAGTGCCAGCGTACGGGCCAGGAATAGGGTATGGCGTAAGGTAAGGTGTAGTGCTGGTGGTGGGTTTCCGTTCCGGGCTAGGGTTAGGGTTAGGGAACGGCAAGGCTTAGGACACATGAGGATACGGACACGTGGGAGGGTCAGGCTACGTGCTGACGCACGGGTCAGTGCCAGCGTACGGGCCAGGAGTAGGGTACGGCGTAAGGTAAGGTGTAGGGCTTGTGGTTGATTTCTGTTCCAGGCTAGGATTAGGGTTAGGGAACGGCAAGGCTTAGGGCACAGGTGAGGGTACCAAACGTGGGAGGGTCGGGCTACGTGCTGACGCACGGGTCAGTGCCAGCGTACGGGCCAGGAGTAGGCAACGGCGTAGGATAAAGTGTAGGGCTGGTGGTGAATTTGCGTTCCGGGCAAGGGTTAGGGTTAGGGAACGGCAAGGCTTAGGGCACAGGTGAGGGTACGGAAACGTGGGAGGGTCAGGCTACGTGCTGACGCACGGGTCAGTGCCAGCGTACGGGTCAGGAGTAGGGTACGGCGTAACGTAAGGTGTAGGGCTGGTGGTGTGTTTCCGTTAAGGGCTAGGGTTAGGGTTAGGGAACGGCAAGGCTTAGGGCACAGGTGAGGGTACCAAACGTGGGAGGGTCGGGCTACGTGCTGACGCACGGGTCAGTGCCAGCGTACGGGCCAGGAGTAGGCAACGGCGTAGGATAAAGTGTAGGGCTGGTGGTGAATTTGCGTTCCGGGCTAGGGTTAGGGTTAGGGTACGGCAAGGCTTAGGGCACAGGTGAGGGTACGGAAACGTGTGAGGGTCAGGCTACGTGCTGACGCACGGGTCAGTGCCATCGTACGGGTCAGGAGTAGGGTACGGCGTAATGTAAAGTGTAGGGCTGGTGGTGGGTTTCTATTCCGGGCAAGGGTTAGGGTTAGGGAACGGCAAGGCTTAGGGCACAGGTGAGGGTACGGAAACGTGGGAGGGTCAGGCTACGTGCTGACGCACGTTTCAGTGCCAGCGTACGGGCCAGGAATAGGGTACGGCGTAAGATAAGGTGTAGGGCTGGTGGTGGGTTTCTGTTCCGGGCTAGGGTTAGGGTTAGGGAACGGCAAGTCTTAGGGCACAGGTGAGGGTACGGAAACGTTGGAGTGTCAGGCTACGTGCAGACGCACGGGTCAGTGCCAGCGTACAGGCCAGGAGTAGGGTACGGCGTAAGGTAAGGTGTAGGGCTTGTGGTTGATTTCTGTTCCAGGCTAGGGTTAGGGTTAGGGAACGGCAAGGCTTAGGGCACAGGTGAGGGTACGGAAACGTGGGAGGGTCAGGCTACGTGCTGACGCACGGTTCAGTGCCAGCGTATGGGCCAGGAATAGGTTACGGCGTAAGGTAAGGTGTAGGGCTGGTGGTGGGTTTCCGTTCAGGGCTAGGGTTAGGGTTAGGGAACGGCAAGGCTTAGGGCACAGGTGAGGGTACGGAAACGTGGGAGGGTCAGGCTACGTGGTGACGCACAGATCAGTGCCAGCATACGGGCCAGGAGTAGGGTACGGCGTAAGGTAAGGTGTAGGGCTTGTGGTTGATTTCCGTTCCAAGCTAGGGTTAGGGTTAGGGAACGGCAAGGCTTAGGGCACAGGTGAGGTTACGGAAACGTGGGTGGGTCGGGCTACGTTCTGACGCACGGGTCAGTGCCAGCGTACGGGTCAGGAGTAGGCAACGGCGTAGGATACAGTGTAGGGCTGGTGGTGGATTTGCGTTCTGGGCTAGGGTTAGCGTTAGGGAATGGCAAGGCTTAGGACACAGGTAAGGGTACGGAAACGCGGGAGGGTAAGGCTACGTGCTGATGCACGGGTCAGTGCCAGAGTATAGTCCAGGAATAAGCAACGGCGAATAGTAAGGTGTAGGGATGGTGGTGGGTTTCCGTTCAGGGCTAGGGTTAGGGTTAGGGAACAGCAAGGCTTAGGGCACAGGTGAGGGTACGGAAACGTGGGAGGGTCAGGCTACGTGCTGACGCACGGGTCAGTGCCAGCGTACGGGCCAGGAGTAGGCAACGGCGTTTGATAAAGTGTACTGCTGGTGGTGGATTTGCGTTCCGGGCTAGGGTTAGGGTTAGGAAACGCAAGGCTTAGGGCACAGGTGAGGGTACGGAAACGTGGGAGTGTCAGGCTATGTGCTGACACATTTGTCATTGCCAGCGTACGGGTCAGGAGTAGGGTACGGCGTAAGGTAAGGTGTAGGGCTGGTGGTGGGTTTCTATTCCGGGCTAGGGTTAGGGTTAGGGAACGGCAAGGCTTAGGGCACAGGTGAGGGTACGGAAAAGTGGGAGGGTCAGGCTACGTGCTGAAGCACGGTTCAGTGCCAGCGTACGGGCCAGGAATAGGGTACGGCGTAAGGTAAGGTGTAGGGCTGGTGGTGGGTTTCCGTTCCGGTCTAGGGTTAGGGTTAGGGAACGGCAAGGCTTAGGGCTGAGGTGAGGGTACGGAAACGTGGGAGGGTCAGGCTACGTGGTGACGCACGGGTCAGTGCCAGCGTACGGGCCAGGAGTAGGGTACGGCGTAAGGTAAGGTGTAGGGCTTGTGGTTGATTTCTGTTCCAGGCTAGGGTTAGGGTTAGGGAACGGCAAGGCTTAGGGCACAGGTGAGGGTACGGAAACGTGGGAGGGTCGGGCTACGTGCTGACACACGGGTCAGTGCCAGCGTACGGGCCAGGAGTAGGCAACGGCTTAGGATAAAGTGTAGGGCTGGTGTTGGATTTGCGTTCTGGGCTAGGGTTAGGGTTAGGGAACGGCAAGGCTTAGGGCACAGGTCAGTGTACGGAAACGCGGGAGGGTAAGGCTTCGAGCTGATGCAAGGGTCAGTGCCAGAGTATAGGCCAGGAGTAGGCAACGGCATAGGGTAAGCTGTAGGGCTGGTGGTGGGTTTCCGTTCCGGGCTAGGGTTAGGGTTAGGGAACGGCAAGGCTTAGGGCACAGGTGAGGGTACGGAAACGTGGGAGGGTCAGGCTACATGCTGACGCACGTGTCAGTGCCAGCGTACGGGCCAGGAGTAGGCAACAGCGTAGGATAAAGTGTAGGGCTGGTGGTGGGTTTCCGTTCCAGGCTAGGGTTAGAGTTAGGGAACGGCAAGGCTTAGGGCACAGGGGAGGGTACGGAAACGTGGGAGGGTCGGGCTACGTGCTGACGCACGGGTCAGTGCCAGCGTACAGGTCAGGAGTAGGGTACGGCGTAAGGTAAGGTGTAGGGCTGGTGGTGGGTTTCTATTCCGGGCTAGGGTTAGGGTTAGGGAACGGCAAGGCTTAGGGCACAGGTGAGGGTACGGAAACATGGGAGGGTCAGGCTATGTGCTGACGCACGGTTCAGTTCCAGCGTACGGGCCAGGAATAGGGTACGGCGTAAGGCAAGGTGTAGGTCTGGTGGTGGGTTTCCGTTCCGGGCTAGGGTTAGGGTTAGGGAACGGCAAGGCTTAGGGCACAGGTGAGGGTACGGAAACGTGGGAGAGTCAGGCTACGTGCTGACGCACTGGTCAGTGCCAGCGTACGGGCCAGGAGTAGGGTACGGCGTAAGGTAAGGTGTAGGGCTTGTGGTTGATTTCTGTTCCAGGCTAGGGTTAGGGTTAGGGAACGGCAAGGCTTAGGGCACAGGTGAGGGTAAGGAAACGTGTGAGGGTCGGGCTACGTGCTGACGCACGGGTCAGTGCCAGCGTACGGGCCAGGAGTAGGCAACATCGTAGGATAAAGTGTAGGGCTGGTGTTGGATTTGCGTTCTGGGCTAGGGTTAGTGTTAGGGAACGGCAAGGCTTAGGGCACAGGTCAGGGTACGGAAACGCGGGAGGGTAAGGCTTCGTGCTGATGCAAGGGTCAGTGCCAGAGTACAGGCCAGGAGTAGGGTACGGCGTAAGGTAAGGTGTAGGGCTGGTGGTGGGTTTCCGTTCCGGGCTAGGGTTAGGGATAGGGAACGGCAAGGCTTAGGGCACAGGTGAGGGTACGGAAACGTGGGAGGGTCAGGCTACATGCTGTCGCACGGGTCAGTGCCAGCGTACGGGCCAGGAGTAGGCAACGGTGTAGGATAAAGTGTAGGGCTGGTGGTGGGTTTCCGTTCCAGGCTAGGGTTAGGGTTAGGGAACGGCAAGGCTTAGGGCACAGGTGAGGGTACGGAAACGTGGGAGGGTCGGGCTACGTGCTGACGCACGGGTCAGTGCCAGCGTACGGGACAGGAGTCGGCAACGGCGTAGGATAAAGTGCAGGGCTTATGGTGGATTTGCGTTCCGGGCTAGGGTTAGGGTTAGGGAACGGCAAGGCTTAGGACACAGGTGAGGGTACGGAAACGTGGGAGGGTCAGGTTATGTGCTGACGCATTGGTCATTGCCAGCGTACGGGTCAGGAGTAGGGTACGGCGTATGGTAAGGTGTAGGGCTGGTGGTGGGTTTCTATTTCAGGCTAGGGTTTGGGTTAGGGAACGGCAAGGCTTAGGGCACAGGTGAGGGTACGGAAACGTGGGAGGGTCAGGCTACGTGCTGACGCACGGTTCAGTGCCAGCGTACGGGCCAGGAATTGGGTACGGCGTAAGGTAAGGTGTAGGGCTGGTGGTGGGTTTCCGTTCCGGGCTAGGGTTAGGGTTAGGGAACGGCAAGGCTTAGGGCACAGTTGAGGGTACGGAAACGTGGGAGGCTCAGGCTACGTGCTGACGCACTGGTCAGTGCCAGCGTACGGGCCAGGAGTAGGGTACGGCCTAAGGTAAGGTGTAGGGCTTGTGGTTGATTTCCGTTCCAGGCTAGGGTTAGGGTTCGGGAATGGCAAGGCTTAGGGCACAGGTGAGGGTACGGAAACGTGGGAGGGTCGGGCTACGTGCTGACGCACGGTTCAGTGCCAGCGTACGGGCCAGGAGTAGGCAACGGCGTAGGGTAAGGTGTATGGCTGGTGGTGGGTTTCCGTTCCGGGCTAGGGTTAGGGTTAGGGAACGGCAAGGCTTAGGGCACAGGTCAGGGTACGGAAACGCGGGAGGGTAAGGCTACGTGCTGATGTACGGGTCAGTTCCAGAGTACAGGCCTGGAGTAGGCAACGGCGTAGGGTAAGGTGTATGGCTGGTGGTGGGTTTCCGTTCAAGGCTAGGGTTAGGGTTAGGGAACGGCAAGGCTTAGGGCACAGTTGAGGGTACGGAAACGTGGGAGGCTCAGGCTACGTGCTGACGCACTGGTCAGTGCCAGCGTACGGGCCAGGAGTAGGGTACGGCGTAAGGTAAGGTGTAGGGCTTGTGGTTGATTTCCGTTCCAGGCTAGGGTTAGGGTTCGGGAATGGCAAGGCTTAGGGCACAGGTGAGGGTACGGAAACGTGGGAGGGTCGGGCTACGTGCTGACGCACGGTTCAGTGCCAGCGTACGGGCCAGGAGTAGGCAACGGCGTAGGGTAAGGTGTATGGCTGGTGGTGGGTTTCCGATCCGGGCTAGGGTTAGGGTTAGGGAACGGCAAGGCTTAGGGCACAGGTCAGGGTACGGAAACGCGGGAGGGTAAGGCTACGTGCTGATGTACGGGTCAGTTCCAGAGTACAGGCCTGGAGTAGGCAACGGCGTAGGGTAAGGTGTATGGCTGGTGGTGGGTTTCCGTTCAAGGCTAGGGTTAGGGTTAGGGAACGGCAAGGCTTAGGGCACAGGTAAGGGTACGGAAACGTGGGAGGGTCAGGCTACGTGCTGACGCACGGGTCAGTGCCAGCGTACGGGCCAGGAGTAGGCAACGGCGTAAGGTAAGGTGTAGGGCTCGTGGTTGTTTTCCGTTCCGGACTAGGGTTAGGGTTAGGGAACGGCAAGGCTTAGGGCACAGGTGAGGGTACGGAAACGTGGGAGGGTCAGGCTTCGTGCTGACGCACGGGTCAGTGCCAGCGTACGGGTCAGGAGTAGGGTACGGCGTAAGGTAAGGTGTAGGGCTGGTGGTGGCTTTCTATTCCGGGCTAGGTTTAGGGTTAGGGAACGGCAAGGCTTAGGGCACAGGTGAGGGTACGGAAACGTGGGAGGGTCAGGATACGTGCTGAAGCATGGTTCAGTGCCAGCGTATGGGCCAGGAATAGGGTACGGCGTAAGGTAAGGTGTAGGGCTGGTGGTGGGTTTCCGTTCCGGGCTAGGGTTAGGGTTAGGGAACGGCAAGGCTTAGGGCACAGGTGAGGGTACGGAAACGTGGGAGGGTCAGGCTACGTGCTGACGCACGGTTCAGTGCCAGCGTACGGGCCAGGAGAAGGGTACGGCGTAAGGTATGGTGTAGGGCTTGTGGTTGATTTCCGTTCCATGCTAGGTTTAGAGTTAGGGAACGGCAAGTCTTATGGCACAGGTGAGGGTACGGAAACGTGGGAGGGTCGGGCTACGTGCTGACGCACGGGTCAGTGCCAGCGTACGGCCCAGGAGTAGGCAACGGTGTAGGAAAAAGTGTAGGGCTGGTGGTGGATTTGCGTCCCGGACTAGGGTTAGGGTTAGGGAACGGCAAGGCTTAGGGCACAGGTGAGGTTACGGAAACGTGGGAGGGTCAGGGTACGTGCTGACGCACGGGTCAGTGCCAGCGTACGGGTCAGGAGTAGGGTACGGCGTAAGGTAAGGTGTAGGGTTGGTGGTGGGTTTCTATTCCGGGCTAGGTTTAGGGTTAGGGAACAGGAAGGCTTAGGGCACAGGTGAGGGTACGGAAACGTGGGAGGTTCAGGCTGCGTGCTGACGCTCGGTTCAGTGCCAGCGTACGGGCCAGGAATAGGGTACGGCGTAACGTAAGGTGTAGGGCTGGTGGTGGGTTTCCGTTCCGGGCTAGGGTTAGGGTTAGGGAACGGCAAGGCTTAGGGCACAGGTGAGTGTACGGAAACGTGGGAGGGTCGGGCTACGTGTTGACGCACGGGTCAGTGCCAGCGTACGGGCCCGGAGTAGGCAACGGCGTAGGATAAAGTGTAGGGCTGGTGTTGGTTTTGCGTTCTGGGCTAGGGTTAGTGTTAGGGAAGGGCAAGGCTTAGGGCCCAGGTCAGGGTACGGAAACGCGGGAGGTTAAGGCTACGTGCTGATGCAAGGGTCAGTGCCAGAGTACAGGCCAGGAGTAGGCAACGGCATAGGGTAAGGTTTAGGGGTGGTAGTGGGTTTCCGTTCCGGGCTAGGGTTAGGGTTAGGGAACGGCAAGGCTTAGGGCACAGGTGAGGGTACGGAAACGTGGGACGGTCAGGCTACATGCTGACGCACGGGTCAGTGCTAGCATACGGGGCAGGAGTAGGCAACGGCGTAAGGTAAGGTGTAGGGCTGGTGGTTGGTTTCCGTTCCGGGCTAGGGTTAGGGTTAGGGAACGGCAAGGCTTAGGGCACAGGTGAGGGTATGGAAACGTGGGAGGTTAAGGCTACGTGCTGACGCACGTGTCAGTGCCAGCGTACGGGCCAGGAGTAGGCAACGGCGTAAGGTAACGTGTAGGGCTGGTGGTTGGTTTCCGTTCCAGGCTAGGGTTAGGGTTAGGGAACGGCAAGGCTTAGGGCACAGGTCTGGGTACGGCAACATTGGAGGGTCGGGCTACGTGCTGACACACGGGTCAGTGCCAGCGTACGGGCCAGGAGTAGGCAACGGCGTTTGATAAAGTGTACTGCTGGTGGTGGATTTGCGTTCCGGGCTAGGGTTAGGGTTAGGGAACGGCAAGGCTTAGGGCACAGGTGAGGGTACGGAAACGTGGGAGTGTCAGGCTATGTGCTGACACATTTGTCATTGCCAGCGTACGGGTCAGGAGTAGGGTACGGCGTAAGGTAAGGTGTAGGGCTGGTGGTGGGTTTCTATTCCGGGCTAGGGTTAGGGTTAGGGAACGGCAAGGATTAGGGCACAGGTGAGGGTACGGAAACGTGGGAGGGTCAGGCTACGTGCTGACGCACGGTTCAGTGCCAGCGTACGGGCCAGGAATAGGGTACGGCGTAAGGTAAGGTGTAGGGCTGGTGGTGGGTTTCCGTTCAGGTCTAGGGTTAGGGTTAGGGAACCGCAAGGCTTAGGGCACAGGTGAGGGTACGGAAACGTGGGAGGGTCAGGCCACGTGCTGACGCACGGGTCAGTTCCAGCGTACGGGCCAGGAG
This sequence comes from Mesoplodon bidens, assembly GCF_964165515.1. NCBI lineage: Eukaryota > Metazoa > Chordata > Mammalia > Artiodactyla > Ziphiidae > Mesoplodon > Mesoplodon bidens. The sequence goes on along the minus strand of NW_027672052.1, from coordinate 29,351 downwards.
TAGGGTACGGCGTAAGGTAAGGTGTAGGGCTTGTGGTTGATTTCTGTTCTAGGCTAGGGTTAGGGTTAGGGAACGGCAAGGCTTAGGGCACAGGTGAGGGTACGGAAACGTGGGAGGGTCGGGCTACGTGCTGACGCACGGGTCAGTGCCAGCGTACGGGCCAGGAGTAGGCAACGGCGTAGGATAAAGTGTAGGGCTGGTGTTGGATTTGCGTTCTGGGCTAGGGTTAGGGTTAGGGAACAGCAAGGCTTAGGGCACAGGTCAGGGTACGGAAACGCGGTAGGGTAAGGCTTCGTGCTGATGCAAGGGTCAGTGCCAGAGTACAGGCCAGGAGTAGGCAACGGCATAGGGTAAGCTGTAGGGCTGGTGGTGGGTTTCCGTTCCGGGCTAGGCTTAGTGTTAGGGAACGGCAAGGCTTAGGGCACAGGTGAGGGTACGGAAACGTGGGAGTGTCAGGCTACATGCTGACGCTCAGGTCAGTGCCAGCGTACGGGCCAGGAGTAGGCAACGGTGTAGGATAAAGTGTAGGGCTGGTGGTGGGTTTCCGTTCCAGGCTAGGGTTAGGGTTAGGGAACGGCTAGGCTTAGGGCACAGGGGAGGGTACGGAAACGTGGGAGGGTCGGGCTACGTGCTGACGCATGGGTCAGTGCCAGCGTATGGGACAGGAGTCGGCAACGGCGTAGGATAAAGTGTAGGGCTGGTGGTGGATTTGCGTTCCGGGCTAGGGTTAGGGTTAGGGAACGGCAAGGCTTAGGGCACAGCTGAGGGTACGGAAACGTGGGAGGGTCAGGCTACGTGCTGACGCACGGTTCAGTGCCAGCGTACGGGCCAGGAATAGGATACGGCGTAAGGTAAGGTGTAGGGCTGGTGGTGGGTTTCCGTTCCGGGCTAGGGTTAGGGTTAGGGAACGGCAAGGCTTAGGGCTGAGGTGAGGGTACGGAAACGTGGGAGGGTCAGGCTACGTGGTGACGCACGGGTCAGTGCCAGCGTACGGGCCAGGAGTAGGGTACGGCGTAACGTAAGGTGTAGGGCTTGTGGTTGATTTCCGTTCCAGGCTAGGGTTAGGGTTAGGGAACGGCAAGGCTTAGGGCACAGGTGAGGGTACGGAAACGTGGGAGGGTCGGGCTACGTGCTGACGCACGGGTCAGTGCCAGCGTACGGGCCAGGAGTAGGCAACGGCGTAGGATAAAGTGTAGGGATGGTGTTGGTTTTGCGTTCTGGGCTAGGGTTTGTGTTAGGGAACGGCAAGGCTTAGGGCACAGGTCAGGGTACGGAAACGCGGGAGGGTAAGGCTACGTGCTGATGCAAGGGTCAGTGCCAGAGTACAGGCCAGGAGTAGGCAACGGCGTAGGGTAAGGTGTAGGGCTGGTGGTGGGTTTCCGTTCAGGGCTAGGGTTAGGGTTAGGGAACGGCAAGGCTTAGGGCACAGGTGAGGGTACGGAAACGTGGGAGGGTCAGGCTACATGCTGACGCACGCGTCAGTGCCAGCGTACGGGCCAGGAATAGGCAACGGCGTAAGGTAAGGTGTAGGGCTGGTGGTTGGATTCCGTTCCAGGCTAGGGTTAGGGTTAGGGAACGGCAAGGCTTAGGGCACAGGGGAGGGTACGGAAATGTGGGAGTGTCGGGCTACGTGCTGACGCATGGGTCAGTGCCAGCGTACGGGACAGGAGTCGGCAACGGCGTAGCATAAAGTGTAGGGCTGGTGGTGGATTTGCATTCCGGGGTAGGGTTAGTGTTAGGGAACGGCAAGGCTTAGGGCACAGGTGAGGGTACGGAAACGTTGGAGTGTCAGGCTACGTGCAGACGCACGGGTCAGTGCCAGCGTACAGGCCAGGAGTAGGGTATGGCGTAAGGTAAGGTGTAGGGCTTGTGGTTGATTTCTGTTCCAGGCTAGGGTTAGGGTTAGGGAACGGCAAGGCTTAGGGCACAGGTGAGGGTAAGGAAACGTGTGAGGGTCGGGCTACGTGCTGACGCACGGGTCAGTGCCAGCGTACGGGCCAGGAGTAGGCAACATCGTAGGATAAAGTGTAGGGCTGGTGTTGGATTTGCGTTCTGGGCTAGGGTTAGTGTTAGGGAACGGCAAGGCTTAGGGCACAGGTCAGGGTACGGAAACGCGGGAGGGTAAGGCTTCGTGCTGATGCAAGGGTCAGTGCCAGAGTACAGGCCAGGAGTAGGGTACGGCGTAAGGTAAGGTGTAGGGCTGGTGGTGGGTTTCCGTTCCGGGCTAGGGTTAGGGATAGGGAACGGCAAGGCTTAGGGCACAGGTGAGGGTACGGAAACGTGGGAGGGTCAGGCTACATGCTGTCGCACGGGTCAGTGCCAGCGTACGGGCCAGGAGTAGGCAACGGTGTAGGATAAAGTGTAGGGCTGGTGGTGGGTTTCCGTTCCAGGCTAGGGTTAGGGTTAGGGAACGGCAAGGCTTAGGGCACAGGTGAGGGTACGGAAACGTGGGAGGGTCGGGCTACGTGCTGACGCACGGGTCAGTGCCAGCGTACGGGACAGGAGTCGGCAACGGCGTAGGATAAAGTGCAGGGCTTATGGTGGATTTGCGTTCCGGGCTAGGGTTAGGGTTAGGGAACGGCAAGGCTTAGGGCACAGGTGAGGGTACGGAAACGTGGGAGGGTCAGGTTATGTGCTGACGCATTGGTCATTGCCAGCGTACGGGTCAGGAGTAGGGTACGGCGTATGGTAAGGTGTAGGGCTGGTGGTGGGTTTCTATTTCAGGCTAGGGTTTGGGTTAGGGAACGGCAAGGCTTAGGGCACAGGAGAGGGTACGGAAACGTGGGAGGGTCAGGCTACGTGCTGACGCACGGTTCAGTGCCAGCGTACGGGCCAGGAATTGGGTACGGCGTAAGGTAAGGTGTAGGGCTGGTGGTGGGTTTCCGTTCCGGGCTAGGGTTAGGGTTAGGGAACGGCAAGGCTTAGGGCACAGTTGAGGGTACGGAAACGTGGGAGGCTCAGGCTACGTGCTGACGCACTGGTCAGTGCCAGCGTACGGGCCAGGAGTAGGGTACGGCCTAAGGTAAGGTGTAGGGCTTGTGGTTGATTTCCGTTCCAGGCTAGGGTTAGGGTTCGGGAATGGCAAGGCTTAGGGCACAGGTGAGGGTACGGAAACGTGGGAGGGTCGGGCTACGTGCTGACGCACGGTTCAGTGCCAGCGTACGGGCCAGGAGTAGGCAACGGCGTAGGGTAAGGTGTATGGCTGGTGGTGGGTTTCCGTTCCGGGCTAGGGTTAGGGTTAGGGAACGGCAAGGCTTAGGGCACAGGTCAGGGTACGGAAACGCGGGAGGGTAAGGCTACGTGCTGATGTACGGGTCAGTTCCAGAGTACAGGCCTGGAGTAGGCAACGGCGTAGGGTAAGGTGTATGGCTGGTGGTGGGTTTCCGTTCAAGGCTAGGGTTAGGGTTAGGGAACGGCAAGGCTTAGGGCACAGGTAAGGGTACGGAAACGTGGGAGGGTCAGGCTACGTGCTGACGCACGGGTCAGTGCCAGCGTACGGGCCAGGAGTAGGCAACGGCGTAAGGTAAGGTGTAGGGCTCGTGGTTGTTTTCCGTTCCGGACTAGGGTTAGGGTTAGGGAACGGCAAGGCTTAGGGCACAGGTGAGGGTACGGAAACGTGGGAGGGTCAGGCTTCGTGCTGACGCACGGGTCAGTGCCAGCGTACGGGTCAGGAGTAGGGTACGGCGTAAGGTAAGGTGTAGGGCTGGTGGTGGCTTTCTATTCCGGGCTAGGTTTAGGGTTAGGGAACGGCAAGGCTTAGGGCACAGGTGAGGGTACGGAAACGTGGGAGGGTCAGGATACGTGCTGAAGCATGGTTCAGTGCCAGCGTACGGGCCAGGAATAGGGTACGGCGTAAGGTAAGGTGTAGGGCTGGTGGTGGGTTTCCGTTCCGGGCTAGGGTTAGGGTTAGGGAACGGCAAGGCTTAGGGCACAGGTGAGGGTACGGAAACGTGGGAGGGTCAGGCTACGTGCTGACGCACGGTTCAGTGCCAGCGTACGGGCCAGGAGAAGGGTACGGCGTAAGGTATGGTGTAGGGCTTGTGGTTGATTTCCGTTCAATGCTAGGTTTAGAGTTAGGGAACGGCAAGTCTTATGGCACAGGTGAGGGTACGGAAACGTGGGAGGTTCGGGCTACGTGCTGACGCACGGGTCAGTGCCAGCGTACGGCCCAGGAGTAGGCAACGGCGTAGGAAAAAGTGTAGGGCTGGTGGTGGATTTGCGTCCCGGACTAGGGTTAGGGTTAGGGAACGGCAAGGCTTAGGGCACAGGTGAGGTTACGGAAACGTGGGAGGGTCAGGGTACGTGCTGACGCACGGGTCAGTGCCAGCGTACGGGTCAGGAGTAGGGTACGGCGTAAGGTAAGGTGTAGGGTTGGTGGTGGGTTTCTATTCCGGGCTAGGTTTAGGGTTAGGGAACAGGAAGGCTTAGGGCACAGGTGAGGGTACGGAAACGTGGGAGGTTCAGGCTGCGTGCTGACGCTCGGTTCAGTGCCAGCGTACGGGCCAGGAATAGGGTACGGCGTAACGTAAGGTGTAGGGCTGGTGGTGGGTTTCCGTTCCGGGCTAGGGTTAGGGTTAGGGAACGGCAAGGCTTAGGGCACAGGTGAGTGTACGGAAACGTGGGAGGGTCGGGCTACGTGTTGACGCACGGGTCAGTGCCAGCGTACGGGCCCGGAGTAGGCAACGGCGTAGGATAAAGTGTAGGGCTGGTGTTGGTTTTGCGTTCTGGGCTAGGGTTAGTGTTAGGGAAGGGCAAGGCTTAGGGCCCAGGTCAGGGTACGGAAAAGCGGGAGGTTAAGGCTACGTGCTGATGCAAGGGTCAGTGCCAGAGTACAGGCCAGGAGTAGGCAACGGCATAGGGTAAGGTTTAGGGGTGGTAGTGGGTTTCCGTTCCGGGCTAGGGTTAGGGTTAGGGAACGGCAAGGCTTAGGGCACAGGTGAGGGTACGGAAACGTGGGACGGTCAGGCTACATGCTGACGCACGGGTCAGTGCTAGCATACGGGGCAGGAGTAGGCAACGGCGTAAGGTAAGGTGTAGGGCTGGTGGTTGGTTTCCGTTCCGGGCTAGGGTTAGGGTTAGGGAACGGCAAGGCTTAGGGCACAGGTGAGGGTATGGAAACGTGGGAGGTTAAGGCTACGTGCTGACGCACGTGTCAGTGCCAGCGTACGGGCCAGGAGTAGGCAACGGCGTAAGGTAAGGTGTAGGGCTGGTGGTTGGTTTCCGTTCCAGGCTAGGGTTAGGGTTAGGGAACGGCAAGGCTTAGGGCACAGGTCTGGGTACGGCAACATTGGAGGGTCGGGCTACGTGCTGACACACGGGTCAGTGCCAGCGTACGGGCCAGGAGTAGGCAACGGCGTTTGATAAAGTGTACTGCTGGTGGTGGATTTGCGTTCCGGGCTAGGGTTAGGGTTAGGGAACGGCAAGGCTTAGGGCACAGGTGAGGGTACGGAAACGTGGGAGTGTCAGGCTATGTGCTGACACATTTGTCATTGCCAGCGTACGGGTCAGGAGTAGGGTACGGCGTAAGGTAAGGTGTAGGGCTGGTGGTGGGTTTCTATTCCGGGCTAGGGTTAGGGTTAGGGAACGGCAAGGATTAGGGCACAGGTGAGGGTACGGAAACGTGGGAGGGTCAGGCTACGTGCTGACGCACGGTTCAGTGCCAGCGTACGGGCCAGGAATAGGGTACGGCGTAAGGTAAGGTGTAGGGCTGGTGGTTGGTTTCCGTTCAGGTCTAGGGTTAGGGTTAGGGAACCGCAAGGCTTAGGGCACAGGTGAGGGTACGGAAACGTGGGAGGGTCAGGCCACGTGCTGACGCACGGGTCAGTGCCAGCGTACGGGCCAGGAGTAGGGTACGGCGTAAGGTAAGGTGTAGGGCTTGTGGTTGATTTCTGTTCCAGGCTAGGGTTAGGGTTAGGGAACGGCAAGGCTTAGGGCACAGGTGAGGGTACGGAAACGTGGGAGGGTCGGGCTACGTGCTGACGCACGGGTCAGTGCCAGCGTACGGGCCAGGAGTAGGCAACGGCGTAGGATAAAGTGTAGGGCTGGTGTTGGATTTGCGTTCTGGGCTAGGGTTAGGGTTAGGGAACAGCAAGGCTTAGGGCACAGGTCAGGGTACGGAAACGCGGGAGGGTAAGGCTTCGTGCTGATGCAAGGGTCAGTGCCAGAGTACAGGCCAGGAGTAGGCAACGGCATAGGGTAAGCTGTAGGGCTGGTGGTGGGTTTCCGTTCCGGGCTAGGGTTAGTGTTAGGGAACGGCAAGGCTTAGGGCACAGGTGAGGGTACGGAAACGTGGGAGTGTCAGGCTACATGCTGACGCTCGGGTCAGTGCCAGCGTACGGGCCAGGAGTAGGCAACGGTGTAGGATAAAGTGTAGGGCTGGTGGTGGGTTTCCGTTCCAGGCTAGGGTTAGGGTTAGGGAACGGCTAGGCTTAGGGCACAGGGGAGGGTACGGAAACGTGGGAGGGTCGGGCTACGTGCTGACGCATGGGTCAGTGCCAGCGTATGGGACAGGAGTCGGCAACGGCGTAGGATAAAGTGTAGGGCTGGTGGTGGATTTGCGTTCCGGGCTAGGGTTAGGGTTAGGGAACGGCAAGGCTTAGGGCACAGCTGAGGGTACGGAAACGTGGGAGGGTCAGGCTACGTGCTGACGCACGGTTCAGTGCCAGCGTACGGGCCAGGAATAGGGTACGGCGTAAGGTAAGGTGTAGGGCTGGTGGTGGGTTTCCGTTCCGGGCTAGGGTTAGGGTTAGGGAACGGCAAGGCTTAGGGCATAGGTGAGGGTACGGAAACGTGGGAGGGTCAGGCTACGTGCAGACGCACGGGTCACTGCCAGCGTACGGGCCAGGAGTAGGGTACGGCGTAAGGTAAGGTGTAGGGCTTGTGGTTGATTTCCCTTCCAGGCTAGGGTTAGGGATAGGGTACGGCAAGGCTTAGGGCACAGGTGAGGGTACGGAAACGTGGGAGGGTCGGGCTACGTGCTGACGCACTGGTCAGTGCCAGCGTACGGGCCAGGAGTAGGGTACGGCGTAAGGTAAGGTGTAGGGCTTGTGGTTGATTTCCGTTCCAGGCTAGGGTTAGGGTTAGGGAACGGCAAGGCTTAGGGCACAGGTGAGGGTACGGAAACGTGGGAGGGTCGGGTTGCGTGCTGACGCATGGGTCAGTGCCAGCGTACGGGCCAGGATTAGGCAACGGCGTAGGATAAAGTGTAGGGCTGGTGTTGGTTTTGCGTTCTGGGCTAGGGTTAGGGTTAGGGAACGGCAAGGCTTAGGGCACAGGTCAGGGTACGGAAACGCGGGAGGGTAAGGCTACGTGGTGATGCAAGGGTCAGTGCCAGAGTACAGGCCAGGAGTAGGCAACGGCATAGGGTAAGGTTCAGGGCTGGTGGTGGGTTTCCGTTCCGGGCTAGGGTTAGCGTTAGGGAACGGCAAGGCTTAGGGCACAGGTGAGGTTACGGAAACGTGGGAGGGTCAGGCTACGTGCTGACGCACGGGTCAGTGCCAGCGTACGGGCCAGGAGTAGGCAACGGCGTAAGGTAAGGTGTAGGGCTGGTGGTTGGTTTCCGTTCCGGGCAAGGGTTACGGTTAGGGAACGGCAAGGCTTAGGGCACAGGTGAGGGTACAGAAACGTGGGAGGGTCGGGCTACGTGCTGACGCACGGGTCAGTGCCAGCGTACGGGCCAGGAGTAGGCAACGGCGTAGGATAAAGTGTAGGGTAGGTGGTGAATTTGCGTTCCGGGCTAGGGTTAGGGTTAGGGAACGGCAAGGCTTCGGGCACAGGTGAGGATACGGAAACGTGGGAGGGTCAGGCTACGTGCTGACGCACGGTTCAGTGCCAGCGTACGGGTCAGGAGTAGGGTACGGCGTAAGGTAAGGTGTAGGGCTGGTGGTGGGTTTGTATTCCGTGCTAGGGTTAGGGTTAGGGAACGGCAAGGCTTAGGGCACAGGTGAGGGTACGGAAACGCGGGAGGGTAAGGCTAAGTGCTGATGCACGGGTCAGTGCCAGAGTACGGGCCAGGAGTAGGCAACGGGGTTGGGTAAGGTGTAGGGCTGGTGGTGGGTATCCGTTTTGGGCTAGGGTTAGGGTTAGGGAACGGCAAGGCTTAGGGCACAGGTGAGGGTACGGAAACGTGGGAGGGTCAGGCTACGTGCTGACGCATGGGTCATTGCCAGCGTACGGGCCAGGAGTAGGCAACGGCGTAAGGTAAGGTGTAGGGCTGGTGGTTGGTTTCCGTTCCAGGCTAGGGTTAGGGTTAGGGAACGGCAAGGCTTAGGGCACAGGTGAGGGTACGGAAACGTGTTAGGGTCGGGCTACGTGCTGACGCACGGTTCAGTGCCAGCGTACGGGCCAGGAATAGGGTATGGCGTAAGGTAAGGTGTAGTGCTGGTGGTGGGTTTCCGTTCCGGGCTAGGGTTAGGGTTAGGGAACGGCAAGGCTTAGGACACATGAGGATACGGACACGTGGGAGGGTCAGGCTACGTGCTGACGCACGGGTCAGTGCCAGCGTACGGGCCAGGAGTAGGGTACGGCGTAAGGTAAGGTGTAGGGCTTGTGGTTGATTTCTGTTCCAGGCTAGGATTAGGGTTAGGGAACGGCAAGGCTTAGGGCACAGGTGAGGGTACCAAACGTGGGAGGGTCGGGCTACGTGCTGACGCACGGGTCAGTGCCAGCGTACGGGCCAGGAGTAGGCAACGGCGTAGGATAAAGTGTAGGGCTGGTGGTGAATTTGCGTTCCGGGCTAGGGTTAGGGTTAGGGAACGGCAAGGCTTAGGGCACAGGTGAGGGTACGGAAACGTGGGAGGGTCAGGCTACGTGCTGACGCACGGGTCAGTGCCAGCGTACGGGTCAGGAGTAGGGTACGGCGTAACGTAAGGTGTAGGGCTGGTGGTGTGTTTCCGTTAAGGGCTAGGGTTAGGGTTAGGGAACGGCAAGGCTTAGGGCACAGGTGAGGGTACCAAACGTGGGAGGGTCGGGCTACGTGCTGACGCACGGGTCAGTGCCAGCGTACGGGCCAGGAGTAGGCAACGGCGTAGGATAAAGTGTAGGGCTGGTGGTGAATTTGCGTTCCGGGCTAGGGTTAGGGTTAGGGAACGGCAAGGCTTAGGGCACAGGTGAGGGTACGGAAACGTGTGAGGGTCAGGCTACGTGCTGACGCACGGGTCAGTGCCATCGTACGGGTCAGGAGTAGGGTACGGCGTAATGTAAAGTGTAGGGCTGGTGGTGGGTTTCTATTCCGGGCAAGGGTTAGGGTTAGGGAACGGCAAGGCTTAGGGCACAGGTGAGGGTACGGAAACGTGGGAGGGTCAGGCTACGTGCTGACGCACGTTTCAGTGCCAGCGTACGGGCCAGGAATAGGGTACGGCGTAAGATAAGGTGTAGGGCTGGTGGTGGGTTTCTGTTCCGGGCTAGGGTTAGGGTTAGGGAACGGCAAGTCTTAGGGCACAGGTGAGGGTACGGAAACGTTGGAGTGTCAGGCTACGTGCAGACGCACGGGTCAGTGCCAGCGTACAGGCCAGGAGTAGGGTACGGCGTAAGGTAAGGTGTAGGGCTTGTGGTTGATTTCTGTTCCAGGCTAGGGTTAGGGTTAGGGAACGGCAAGGCTTAGGGCACAGGTGAGGGTACGGAAACGTGGGAGGGTCAGGCTACGTGCTGACGCACGGTTCAGTGCCAGCGTATGGGCCAGGAATAGGTTACGGCGTAAGGTAAGGTGTAGGGCTGGTGGTGGGTTTCCGTTCAGGGCTAGGGTTAGGGTTAGGGAACGGCAAGGCTTAGGGCACAGGTGAGGGTACGGAAACGTGGGAGGGTCAGGCTACGTGGTGACGCACAGATCAGTGCCAGCATACGGGCCAGGAGTAGGGTACGGCGTAAGGTAAGGTGTAGGGCTTGTGGTTGATTTCCGTTCCAAGCTAGGGTTAGGGTTAGGGAACGGCAAGGCTTAGGGCACAGGTGAGGTTACGGAAACGTGGGTGGGTCGGGCTACGTTCTGACGCACGGGTCAGTGCCAGCGTACGGGTCAGGAGTAGGCAACGGCGTAGGATACAGTGTAGGGCTGGTGGTGGATTTGCGTTCTGGGCTAGGGTTAGCGTTAGGGAATGGCAAGGCTTAGGACACAGGTAAGGGTACGGAAACGCGGGAGGGTAAGGCTACGTGCTGATGCACGGGTCAGTGCCAGAGTATAGGCCAGGAAGAGGCAACGGCGAATAGTAAGGTGTAGGGATGGTGGTGGGTTTCCGTTCAGGGCTAGGGTTAGGGTTAGGGAACAGCAAGGCTTAGGGCACAGGTGAGGGTACGGAAACGTGGGAGGGTCAGGCTACGTGCTGACGCACGGGTCAGTGCCAGCGTACGGGCCAGGAGTAGGCAACGGCGTTTGATAAAGTGTACTGCTGGTGGTGGATTTGCGTTCCGGGCTAGGGTTAGGGTTAGGAAACGCAAGGCTTAGGGCACAGGTGAGGGTACGGAAACGTGGGAGTGTCAGGCTATGTGCTGACACATTTGTCATTGCCAGCGTACGGGTCAGGAGTAGGGTACGGCGTAAGGTAAGGTGTAGGGCTGGTGGTGGGTTTCTATTCCGGGCTAGGGTTAGGGTTAGGGAACGGCAAGGCTTAGGGCACAGGTGAGGGTACGGAAAAGTGGGAGGGTCAGGCTACGTGCTGAAGCACGGTTCAGTGCCAGCGTACGGGCCAGGAATAGGGTACGGCGTAAGGTAAGGTGTAGGGCTGGTGGTGGGTTTCCGTTCCGGTCTAGGGTTAGGGTTAGGGAACGGCAAGGCTTAGGGCTGAGGTGAGGGTACGGAAACGTGGGAGGGTCAGGCTACGTGGTGACGCACGGGTCAGTGCCAGCGTACGGGCCAGGAGTAGGGTACGGCGTAAGGTAAGGTGTAGGGCTTGTGGTTGATTTCTTTTCCAGGCTAGGGTTAGGGTTAGGGAACGGCAAGGCTTAGGGCACAGGTGAGGGTACGGAAACGTGGGAGGGTCGGGCTACGTGCTGACACACGGGTCAGTGCCAGCGTACGGGCCAGGAGTAGGCAACGGCTTAGGATAAAGTGTAGGGCTGGTGTTGGATTTGCGTTCTGGGCTAGGGTTAGGGTTAGGGAACGGCAAGGCTTAGGGCACAGGTCAGTGTACGGAAACGCGGGAGGGTAAGGCTTCGAGCTGATGCAAGGGTCAGTGCCAGAGTATAGGCCAGGAGTAGGCAACGGCATAGGGTAAGCTGTAGGGCTGGTGGTGGGTTTCCGTTCCGGGCTAGGGTTAGGGTTAGGGAACGGCAAGGCTTAGGGCACAGGTGAGGGTACGGAAACGTGGGAGGGTCAGGCTACATGCTGACGCACGTGTCAGTGCCAGCGTACGGGCCAGGAGTAGGCAACAGCGTAGGATAAAGTGTAGGGCTGGTGGTGGGTTTTCGTTCCAGGCTAGGGTTAGAGTTAGGGAACGGCAAGGCTTAGGGCACAGGGGAGGGTACGGAAACGTGGGAGGGTCGGGCTACGTGCTGACGCACGGGTCAGTGCCAGCGTACAGGTCAGGAGTAGGGTACGGCGTAAGGTAAGGTGTAGGGCTGGTGGTGGGTTTCTATTCCGGGCTAGGGTTAGGGTTAGGGAACGGCAAGGCTTAGGGCACAGGTGAGGGTACGGAAACATGGGAGGGTCAGGCTATGTGCTGACGCACGGTTCAGTTCCAGCGTACGGGCCAGGAATAGGGTACGGCGTAAGGCAAGGTGTAGGTCTGGTGGTGGGTTTCCGTTCAGGGCTAGGGTTAGGGTTAGGGAACGGCAAGGCTTAGGGCACAGGTGAGGGTACGGAAACGTGGGAGAGTCAGGCTACGTGCTGATGCACGGGTCAGTGCCAGCGTACGGGCCAGGAGTAGGGTACGGCGTAAGGTAAGGTGTAGGGCTTGTGGTTGATTTCTGTTCCAGGCTAGGGTTAGGGTTAGGGAACGGCAAGGCTTAGGGCACAGGTGAGGGTACGGAAACGTGGGAGGGTCGGGCTACGTGCTGACGCACGGGTCAGTGCCAGCGTACGGGCCAGGAGTAGGCAACGGCGTAGGATAAAGTGTAGGGATGGTGTTGGTTTTGCGTTCTGGGCTAGGGTTTGTGTTAGGGAACGGCAAGGCTTAGGGCACAGGTCAGGGTACGGAAACGCGGGAGGGTAAGGCTACGTGCTGATGCAAGGGTCAGTGCCAGAGTACAGGCCAGGAGTAGGCAACGGCGTAGGGTAAGGTGTAGGGCTGGTGGTGGGTTTCCGTTCAGGGCTAGGGTTAGGGTTAGGGAACGGCAAGGCTTAGGGCACAGGTGAGGGTACGGAAACGTGGGAGGGTCAGGCTACATGCTGACGCACGCGTCAGTGCCAGCGTACGGGCCAGGAATAGGCAACGGCGTAAGGTAAGGTGTAGGGCTGGTGGTTGGATTCCGTTCCAGGCTAGGGTTAGGGTTAGGGAACGGCAAGGCTTAGGGCACAGGGGAGGGTACGGAAATGTGGGAGTGTCGGGCTACGTGCTGACGCATGGGTCAGTGCCAGCGTACGGGACAGGAGTCGGCAACGGCGTAGCATAAAGTGTAGGGCTGGTGGTGGATTTGCATTCCGGGGTAGGGTTAGTGTTAGGGAACGGCAAGGCTTAGGGCACAGGTGAGGGTACGGAAACGTGGGAGTGTCAGGCTATGTGCTGACACATTTGTCATTGCCAGCGTACGGGTCAGGAGTAGGGTACGGCGTAAGGTATGGTGTAGGGCTGGTGGTGGGTTTCTATTCCGGGCTAGGGTTTGGGTTAGGGAACGGCAAGGCTTAGGGCACAGGTGAGGGTACGGAAACGTGGGAGGGTCAGGCTACGTGCTGACGCACGGTTCAGTGCCAGAGTACGGGCCAGGAATAGGGTACGGCGTAAGGTAAGGTGTAGGGCTGGTGGTGGGTTTCTGTTCCGGGCTAGGGTTAGGGTTAGGGAACGGCAAGTCTTAGGGCACAGGTGAGGGTACGGAAACGTTGCAGTGTCAGGCTACGTGCAGACTCACGGGTCAGTGCCAGCGTACAGGCCAGGAGTAGGGTACGGCGTAAGGTAAGGTGTAGGGCTTGTGGTTGATTTCTTTTCCAGGCTAGGGTTAGGGTTAGGGAACGGCAAGGCTTAGGGCACAGGTGAGGGTACGGAAACGTGGGAGGGTCAGGCTACGTGCTGACGCACGGTTCAGTGCCAGCGTATGGGCCAGGAATAGGTTACGGCGTAAGGTAAGGTGTAGGGCTGGTGGTGGGTTTCCGTTCAGGGCTAGGGTTAGGGTTAGGGAACGGCAAGGCTTAGGGCACAGGTGAGGGTACGGAAACGTGGGAGGGTCAGGCTACGTGGTGACGCACAGATCAGTGCCAGCATACGGGCCAGGAGTAGGGTACGGCGTAAGGTAAGGTGTAGGGCTTGTGGTTGATTTCCGTTCCAAGCTAGGGTTAGGGTTAGGGAACGGCAAGGCTTAGGGCACAGGTGAGGTTACGGAAACGTGGGTGGGTCGGGCTACGTGCTGACGCACGGGTCAGTGCCAGCGTACGGGTCAGGAGTAGGCAACGGCGTAGGATACAGTGTAGGGCTGGTGGTGGATTTGCGTTCTGGGCTAGGGTTAGCGTTAGGGAATGGCAAGGCTTAGGACACAGGTAAGGGTACGGAAATGCGGGAGGGTAAGGCTACGTGCTGATGCACGGGTCAGTGCCAGAGTATAGGCCAGGAATAGGCAACGGCGAATAGTAAGGTGTAGGGATGGTGGTGGGTTTCCGTTCAGGGTTAGGGTTAGGGTTAGGGAACGGCAAGGCTTAGGGCACAGGTGAGGGTACGGAAACGTGGGAGGGTCAGGCTACGTGGTGACGCACAGATCAGTGCCAGCATACGGGCCAGGAGTAGGGTACGGCGTAAGGTAAGGTGTAGGGATTGTGGTTGATTTCCGTTCCAAGCTAGGGTTAGGGTTAGGGAACGGCAAGGCTTAGGGCACAGGTGAGGGTACGGAAACGTGGGACTGTCGGGCTACGTGCTGACGCACGGATCAGTGCCAGCGTACGGGCCAGGAGTAGGCAACGGCGTAGGATAAAGTGTAGGGCTGGTGGTGGATTTGCGTTCTGGGCTAGGGTTAGGGTTAGGGAACGGCAAGGCTTAGGGCACAGGTCAAGTTACGGAAACGCGGGAGGGTAAGGCTACGTGCTGATGCACGGGTCAGTGCCAGAGTACAGGCCAGGAGTAGGCAACGGCGTAGGGTAAGGTGTAGGGCTGGTGGTGGGTTTCCGTTCCGGGCTAGGGTTAGCGTTAGGGAACGGCAAGGCTTAGGGCACAGGTGAGGGTACGGAAACGTGGGAGGGTCAGGCTACGTGCTGACGCACGGGTCAGTGCCAGCGTACGGGCCAGGAGTAGGCAACGGCGTTTGATAAAGTGTACTGCTGGTGGTGGATTTGCGTTCCGGGCTAGGGTTAGGGTTAGGAAACGCAAGGCTTAGGGCACAGGTGAGGGTACGGAAACGTGGGAGTGTCAGGCTATGTGCTGACACATTTGTCATTGCCAGCGTACGGGTCAGGAGTAGGGTACGGCGTAAGGTAAGGTGTAGGGCTGGTGGTGGGTTTCTATTCCGGGCTAGGGTTAGGGTTAGGGAACGGCAAGGCTTAGGGCACAGGTGAGGGTACGGAAAAGTGGGAGGGTCAGGCTACGTGTTGAAGCACGGTTCAGTGCCAGCGTACGGGCCAGGAATAGGGTACGGCGTAAGGTAAGGTGTAGGGCTGGTGGTGGGTTTCCGTTCCGGTCTAGGGTTAGGGTTAGGGAACGGCAAGGCTTAGGGCTGAGGTGAGGGTACGGAAACGTGGGAGGGTCAGGCTACGTGGTGACGCACGGGTCAGTGCCAGCGTACGGGCCAGGAGTAGGGTACGGCGTAAGGTAAGGTGTAGGGCTTGTGGTTGATTTCTGTTCCAGGCTAGGGTTAGGGTTAGGGAACGGCAAGGCTTAGGGCACAGGTGAGGGTACGGAAACGTGGGAGGGTCGGGCTACGTGCTGACGCACGGGTCAGTGCCAGCGTACGGGCCAGGAGTAGGCAACGGCGTAGGATAAAGTGTAGGGCTGGTGTTGGATTTGCGTTCTGGGCTAGGGTTAGGGTTAGGGAACAGCAAGGCTTAGGGCACAGGTCAGGGTACGGAAACGCGGGAGGGTAAGGCTTCGTGCTGATGCAAGGGTCAGTGCCAGAGTACAGGCCAGGAGTAGGCAACGGCATAGGGTAAGCTGTAGGGCTGGTGGTGGGTTTCCGTTCCGGGCTAGGGTTAGTGTTAGGGAACGGCAAGGCTTAGGGCACAGGTGAGGGTACGGAAACGTGGGAGTGTCAGGCTACATGCTGACGCTCGGGTCAGTGCCAGCGTACGGGCCAGGAGTAGGCAACGGTGTAGGATAAAGTGTAGGGCTGGTGGTGGGTTTCCGTTCCAGGCTAGGGTTAGGGTTAGGGAACGGCTAGGCTTAGGGCACAGGGGAGGGTACGGAAACGTGGGAGGGTCGGGCTACGTGCTGACGCATGGGTCAGTGCCAGCGTATGGGACAGGAGTCGGCAACGGCGTAGGATAAAGTGTAGGGCTGGTGGTGGATTTGCGTTCCGGGCTAGGGTTAGGGTTAGGGAACGGCAAGGCTTAGGGCACAGCTGAGGGTACGGAAACGTGGGAGGGTCAGGCTACGTGCTGACGCACGGTTCAGTGCCAGCGTACGGGCCAGGAATAGGGTACGGCGTAAGGTAAGGTGTAGGGCTGGTGGTGGGTTTCCGTTCCGGGCTAGGGTTAGGGTTAGGGAACGGCAAGGCTTAGGGCATAGGTGAGGGTACGGAAACGTGGGAGGGTCAGGCTACGTGCAGACACACGGGTCACTGCCAGCGTACGGGCCAGGAGTAGGGTACGGCGTAAGGTAAGGTGTAGGGCTTGTGGTTGATTTCCCTTCCAGGCTAGGGTTAGGGATAGGGTACGGCAAGGCTTAGGGCACAGGTGAGGGTACGGAAACGTGGGAGGGTCGGGCTACGTGCTGACGCACTGGTCAGTGCCAGCGTACGGGCCAGGAGTAGGGTACGGCGTAAGGTAAGGTGTAGGGCTTGTGGTTGATTTCCGTTCCAGGCTAGGGTTAGGGTTAGGGAACGGCAAGGCTTAGGGCACAGGTGAGGGTACGGAAACGTGGGAGGGTCAGGCTACGTGCTGACGCACGGGTCAGTGCCAGCGTACGGGCCAGGAGTAGGCAACGGCGTAAGGTAAGGTGTAGGGCTGGTGGTTGGTTTCCGTTCCGGGCTAGGGTTAGGGTTAGGGAACGGCAAGGCTTAGGGCACAGGTGAGGGTACGGAAATGTGGGAGGGTCAGGCTACGTGCTGACGCACGGGTCAGTGCCAGCGTACGGGCCAGGAGTAGGCAACGGCGTAAGGTAAGGTGTAGGGCTGGTGGTTGGTTTCCGTTCCGGGCAAGGGTTACGGTTAGGGAACGGCAAGGCTTAGGGCACAGGTGAGGGTACAGAAACGTGGGAGGGTCGGGCTACGTGCTGACGCACGGGTCAGTGCCAGCGTACGGGCCAGGAGTAGGCAACGGCGTAGGATAAAGTGTAGGGTAGGTGGTGAATTTGCGTTCCGGGCTAGGGTTAGGGTTAGGGAACGGCAAGGCTTCGGGCACAGGTGAGGATACGGAAACGTGGGAGGGTCAGGCTACGTGCTGACGCACGGTTCAGTGCCAGCGTACGGGTCAGGAGTAGGGTACGGCGTAAGGTAAGGTGTAGGGCTGGTGGTGGGTTTGTATTCCGTGCTAGGGTTAGGGTTAGGGAACGGCAAGGCTTAGGGCACAGGTGAGGGTACGGAAACGCGGGAGGGTAAGGCTAAGTGCTGATGCACGGGTCAGTGCCAGAGTACGGGCCAGGAGTAGGCAACGGGGTTGGGTAAGGTGTAGGGCTGGTGGTGGGTATCCGTTTTGGGCTAGGGTTAGGGTTAGGGAACGGCAAGGCTTAGGGCACAGGTGAGGGTACGGAAACGTGGGAGGGTCAGGCTACGTGCTGACGCATGGGTCATTGCCAGCGTACGGGCCAGGAGTAGGCAACGGCGTAAGGTAAGGTGTAGGGCTGGTGGTTGGTTTCCGTTCCAGGCTAGGGTTAGGGTTAGGGAACGGCAAGGCTTAGGGCACAGGTGAGGGTACGGAAACGTGTTAGGGTCGGGCTACGTGCTGACGCACGGTTCAGTGCCAGCGTACGGGCCAGGAATAGGGTATGGCGTAAGGTAAGGTGTAGTGCTGGTGGTGGGTTTCCGTTCCGGGCTAGGGTTAGGGTTAGGGAACGGCAAGGCTTAGGACACATGAGGATACGGACACGTGGGAGGGTCAGGCTACGTGCTGACGCACGGGTCAGTGCCAGCGTACGGGCCAGGAGTAGGGTACGGCGTAAGGTAAGGTGTAGGGCTTGTGGTTGATTTCTGTTCCAGGCTAGGATTAGGGTTAGGGAACGGCAAGGCTTAGGGCACAGGTGAGGGTACCAAACGTGGGAGGGTCGGGCTACGTGCTGACGCACGGGTCAGTGCCAGCGTACGGGCCAGGAGTAGGCAACGGCGTAGGATAAAGTGTAGGGCTGGTGGTGAATTTGCGTTCCGGGCTAGGGTTAGGGTTAGGGAACGGCAAGGCTTAGGGCACAGGTGAGGGTACGGAAACGTGGGAGGGTCAGGCTACGTGCTGACGCACGGGTCAGTGCCAGCGTACGGGTCAGGAGTAGGGTACGGCGTAACGTAAGGTGTAGGGCTGGTGGTGTGTTTCCGTTAAGGGCTAGGGTTAGGGTTAGGGAACGGCAAGGCTTAGGGCACAGGTGAGGGTACCAAACGTGGGAGGGTCGGGCTACGTGCTGACGCACGGGTCAGTGCCAGCGTACGGGCCAGGAGTAGGCAACGGCGTAGGATAAAGTGTAGGGCTGGTGGTGAATTTGCGTTCCGGGCTAGGGTTAGGGTTAGGGAACGGCAAGGCTTAGGGCACAGGTGAGGGTACGGAAACGTGTGAGGGTCAGGCTACGTGCTGACGCACGGGTCAGTGCCATCGTACGGGTCAGGAGTAGGGTACGGCGTAATGTAAAGTGTAGGGCTGGTGGTGGGTTTCTATTCCGGGCAAGGGTTAGGGTTAGGGAACGGCAAGGCTTAGGGCACAGGTGAGGGTACGGAAACGTGGGAGGGTCAGGCTACGTGCTGACGCACGTTTCAGTGCCAGCGTACGGGCCAGGAATAGGGTACGGCGTAAGATAAGGTGTAGGGCTGGTGGTGGGTTTCTGTTCCGGGCTAGGGTTAGGGTTAGGGAACGGCAAGTCTTAGGGCACAGGTGAGGGTACGGAAACGTTGGAGTGTCAGGCTACGTGCAGACGCACGGGTCAGTGCCAGCGTACAGGCCAGGAGTAGGGTACGGCGTAAGGTAAGGTGTAGGGCTTGTGGTTGATTTCTGTTCCAGGCTAGGGTTAGGGTTAGGGAACGGCAAGGCTTAGGGCACAGGTGAGGGTACGGAAACGTGGGAGGGTCAGGCTACGTGCTGACGCACGGTTCAGTGCCAGCGTATGGGCCAGGAATAGGTTACGGCGTAAGGTAAGGTGTAGGGCTGGTGGTGGGTTTCCGTTCAGGGCTAGGGTTAGGGTTAGGAAACGGCAAGGCTTAGGGCACAGGTGAGGGTACGGAAACGTGGGAGGGTCAGGCTACGTGGTGACGCACAGATCAGTGCCAGCATACGGGCCAGGAGTAGGGTACGGCGTAAGGTAAGGTGTAGGGCTTGTGGTTGATTTCCGTTCCAAGCTAGGGTTAGGGTTAGGGAACGGCAAGGCTTAGGGCACAGGTGAGGTTACGGAAACGTGGGTGGGTCGGGCTACGTTCTGACGCACGGGTCAGTGCCAGCGTACGGGTCAGGAGTAGGCAACGGCGTAGGATACAGTGTAGGGCTGGTGGTGGATTTGCGTTCTGGGCTAGGGTTAGCGTTAGGGAATGGCAAGGCTTAGGACACAGGTAAGGGTACGGAAACTCGGGAGGGTAAGGCTACGTGCTGATGCACGGGTCAGTGCCAGAGTATAGGCCAGGAAGAGGCAACGGCGAATAGTAAGGTGTAGGGATGGTGGTGGGTTTCCGTTCAGGGCTAGGGTTAGGGTTAGGGAACAGCAAGGCTTAGGGCACAGGTGAGGGTACGGAAACGTGGGAGGGTCAGGCTACGTGCTGACGCACGGGTCAGTGCCAGCGTACGGGCCAGGAGTAGGCAACGGCGTTTGATAAAGTGTACTGCTGGTGGTGGATTTGCGTTCCGGGCTAGGGTTAGGGTTAGGAAACGCAAGGCTTAGGGCACAGGTGAGGGTACGGAAACGTGGGAGTGTCAGGCTATGTGCTGACACATTTGTCATTGCCAGCGTACGGGTCAGGAGTAGGGTACGGCGTAAGGTAAGGTGTAGGGCTGGTGGTGGGTTTCTATTCCGGGCTAGGGTTAGGGTTAGGGAACGGCAAGGCTTAGGGCACAGGTGAGGGTACGGAAAAGTGGGAGGGTCAGGCTACGTGCTGAAGCACGGTTCAGTGCCAGCGTACGGGCCAGGAATAGGGTACGGCGTAAGGTAAGGTGTAGGGCTGGTGGTGGGTTTCCGTTCCGGTCTAGGGTTAGGGTTAGGGAACGGCAAGGCTTAGGGCTGAGGTGAGGGTACGGAAACGTGGGAGGGTCAGGCTACGTGGTGACGCACGGGTCAGTGCCAGCGTACGGGCCAGGAGTAGGGTACGGCGTAAGGTAAGGTGTAGGGCTTGTGGTTGATTTCTGTTCCAGGCTAGGGTTAGGGTTAGGGAACGGCAAGGCTTAGGGCACAGGTGAGGGTACGGAAACGTGGGAGGGTCGGGCTACGTGCTGACACACGGGTCAGTGCCAGCGTACGGGCCAGGAGTAGGCAACGGCTTAGGATAAAGTGTAGGGCTGGTGTTGGATTTGCGTTCTGGGCTAGGGTTAGGGTTAGGGAACGGCAAGGCTTAGGGCACAGGTCAGTGTACGGAAACGCGGGAGGGTAAGGCTTCGAGCTGATGCAAGGGTCAGTGCCAGAGTATAGGCCAGGAGTAGGCAACGGCATAGGGTAAGCTGTAGGGCTGGTGGTGGGTTTCCGTTCCGGGCTAGGGTTAGGGTTAGGGAACGGCAAGGCTTAGGGCACAGGTGAGGGTACGGAAACGTGGGAGGGTCAGGCTACATGCTGACGCACGTGTCAGTGCCAGCGTACGGGCCAGGAGTAGGCAACAGCGTAGGATAAAGTGTAGGGCTGGTGGTGGGTTTTCGTTCCAGGCTAGGGTTAGAGTTAGGGAACGGCAAGGCTTAGGGCACAGGGGAGGGTACGGAAACGTGGGAGGGTCGGGCTACGTGCTGACGCACGGGTCAGTGCCAGCGTACAGGTCAGGAGTAGGGTACGGCGTAAGGTAAGGTGTAGGGCTGGTGGTGGGTTTCTATTCCGGGCTAGGGTTAGGGTTAGGGAACGGCAAGGCTTAGGGCACAGGTGAGGGTACGGAAACATGGGAGGGTCAGGCTATGTGCTGACGCACGGTTCAGTTCCAGCGTACGGGCCAGGAATAGGGTACGGCGTAAGGCAAGGTGTAGGTCTGGTGGTGGGTTTCCGTTCAGGGCTAGGGTTAGGGTTAGGGAACGGCAAGGCTTAGGGCACAGGTGAGGGTACGGAAACGTGGGAGAGTCAGGCTACGTGCTGACGCACGGGTCAGTGCCAGCGTACGGGCCAGGAGTAGGGTACGGCGTAAGGTAAGGTGTAGGGCTTGTGGTTGATTTCTGTTCCAGGCTAGGGTTAGGGTTAGGGAACGGCAAGGCTTAGGGCACAGGTGAGGGTACGGAAACGTGGGAGGGTCGGGCTACGTGCTGACGCACGGGTCAGTGCCAGCGTACGGGCCAGGAGTAGGCAACGGCGTAGGATAAAGTGTAGGGATGGTGTTGGTTTTGCGTTCTGGGCTAGGGTTTGTGTTAGGGAACGGCAAGGCTTAGGGCACAGGTCAGGGTACGGAAACGCGGGAGGGTAAGGCTACGTGCTGATGCAAGGGTCAGTGCCAGAGTACAGGCCAGGAGTAGGCAACGGCGTAGGGTAAGGTGTAGGGCTGGTGGTGGGTTTCCGTTCAGGGCTAGGGTTAGGGTTAGGGAACGGCAAGGCTTAGGGCACAGGTGAGGGTACGGAAACGTGGGAGGGTCAGGCTACATGCTGACGCACGCGTCAGTGCCAGCGTACGGGCCAGGAATAGGCAACGGCGTAAGGTAAGGTGTAGGGCTGGTGGTTGGATTCCGTTCCAGGCTAGGGTTAGGGTTAGGGAACGGCAAGGCTTAGGGCACAGGGGAGGGTACGGAAATGTGGGAGTGTCGGGCTACGTGCTGACGCATGGGTCAGTGCCAGCGTACGGGACAGGAGTCGGCAACGGCGTAGCATAAAGTGTAGGGCTGGTGGTGGATTTGCATTCCGGGGTAGGGTTAGTGTTAGGGAACGGCAAGGCTTAGGGCACAGGTGAGGGTACGGAAACGTGGGAGTGTCAGGCTATGTGCTGACACATTTGTCATTGCCAGCGTACGGGTCAGGAGTAGGGTACGGCGTAAGGTATGGTGTAGGGCTGGTGGTGGGTTTCTATTCCGGGCTAGGGTTTGGGTTAGGGAACGGCAAGGCTTAGGGCACAGGTGAGGGTACGGAAACGTGGGAGGGTCAGGCTACGTGCTGACGCACGGTTCAGTGCCAGAGTACGGGCCAGGAATAGGGTACGGCGTAAGGTAAGGTGTAGGGCTGGTGGTGGGTTTCTGTTCCGGGCTAGGGTTAGGGTTAGGGAACGGCAAGTCTTAGGGCACAGGTGAGGGTACGGAAACGTTGCAGTGTCAGGCTACGTGCAGACTCACGGGTCAGTGCCAGCGTACAGGCCAGGAGTAGGGTACGGCGTAAGGTAAGGTGTAGGGCTTGTGGTTGATTTCTTTTCCAGGCTAGGGTTAGGGTTAGGGAACGGCAAGGCTTAGGGCACAGGTGAGGGTACGGAAACGTGGGAGGGTCAGGCTACGTGCTGACGCACGGTTCAGTGCCAGCGTATGGGCCAGGAATAGGTTACGGCGTAAGGTAAGGTGTAGGGCTGGTGGTGGGTTTCCGTTCAGGGCTAGGGTTAGGGTTAGGGAACGGCAAGGCTTAGGGCACAGGTGAGGGTACGGAAACGTGGGAGGGTCAGGCTACGTGGTGACGCACAGATCAGTGCCAGCATACGGGCCAGGAGTAGGGTACGGCGTAAGGTAAGGTGTAGGGCTTGTGGTTGATTTCCGTTCCAAGCTAGGGTTAGGGTTAGGGAACGGCAAGGCTTAGGGCACAGGTGAGGTTACGGAAACGTGGGTGGGTCGGGCTACGTGCTGACGCACGGGTCAGTGCCAGCGTACGGGTCAGGAGTAGGCAACGGCGTAGGATACAGTGTAGGGCTGGTGGTGGATTTGCGTTCTGGGCTAGGGTTAGCGTTAGGGAATGGCAAGGCTTAGGACACAGGTAAGGGTACGGAAATGCGGGAGGGTAAGGCTACGTGCTGATGCACGGGTCAGTGCCAGAGTATAGGCCAGGAATAGGCAACGGCGAATAGTAAGGTGTAGGGATGGTGGTGGGTTTCCGTTCAGGGTTAGGGTTAGGGTTAGGGAACGGCAAGGCTTAGGGCACAGGTGAGGGTACGGAAACGTGGGAGGGTCAGGCTACGTGGTGACGCACAGATCAGTGCCAGCATACGGGCCAGGAGTAGGGTACGGCGTAAGGTAAGGTGTAGGGATTGTGGTTGATTTCCGTTCCAAGCTAGGGTTAGGGTTAGGGAACGGCAAGGCTTAGGGCACAGGTGAGGGTACGGAAACGTGGGACTGTCGGGCTACGTGCTGACGCACGGATCAGTGCCAGCGTACGGGCCAGGAGTAGGCAACGGCGTAGGATAAAGTGTAGGGCTGGTGGTGGATTTGCGTTCTGGGCTAGGGTTAGGGTTAGGGAACGGCAAGGCTTAGGGCACAGGTCAAGTTACGGAAACGCGGGAGGGTAAGGCTACGTGCTGATGCACGGGTCAGTGCCAGAGTACAGGCCAGGAGTAGGCAACGGCGTAGGGTAAGGTGTAGGGCTGGTGGTGGGTTTCCGTTCCGGGCTAGGGTTAGCGTTAGGGAACGGCAAGGCTTAGGGCACAGGTGAGGGTACGGAAACGTGGGAGGGTCAGGCTACGTGCTGACGCACGGGTCAGTGCCAGCGTACGGGCCAGGAGTAGGCAACGGCGTTTGATAAAGTGTACTGCTGGTGGTGGATTTGCGTTCCGGGCTAGGGTTAGGGTTAGGAAACGCAAGGCTTAGGGCACAGGTGAGGGTACGGAAACGTGGGAGTGTCAGGCTATGTGCTGACACATTTGTCATTGCCAGCGTACGGGTCAGGAGTAGGGTACGGCGTAAGGTAAGGTGTAGGGCTGGTGGTGGGTTTCTATTCCGGGCTAGGGTTAGGGTTAGGGAACGGCAAGGCTTAGGGCACAGGTGAGGGTACGGAAAAGTGGGAGGGTCAGGCTACGTGTTGAAGCACGGTTCAGTGCCAGCGTACGGGCCAGGAATAGGGTACGGCGTAAGGTAAGGTGTAGGGCTGGTGGTGGGTTTCCGTTCCGGTCTAGGGTTAGGGTTAGGGAACGGCAAGGCTTAGGGCTGAGGTGAGGGTACGGAAACGTGGGAGGGTCAGGCTACGTGGTGACGCACGGGTCAGTGCCAGCGTACGGGCCAGGAGTAGGGTACGGCGTAAGGTAAGGTGTAGGGCTTGTGGTTGATTTCTGTTCCAGGCTAGGGTTAGGGTTAGGGAACGGCAAGGCTTAGGGCACAGGTGAGGGTACGGAAACGTGGGAGGGTCGGGCTACGTGCTGACACACGGGTCAGTGCCAGCGTACGGGCCAGGAGTAGGCAACGGCTTAGGATAAAGTGTAGGGCTGGTGTTGGATTTGCGTTCTGGGCTAGGGTTAGGGTTAGGGAACGGCAAGGCTTAGGGCACAGGTCAGTGTACGGAAACGCGGGAGGGTAAGGCTTCGAGCTGATGCAAGGGTCAGTGCCAGAGTATAGGCCAGGAGTAGGCAACGGCATAGGGTAAGCTGTAGGGCTGGTGGTGGGTTTCCGTTCCGGGCTAGGGTTAGGGTTAGGGAACGGCAAGGCTTAGGGCACAGGTGAGGGTACGGAAACGTGGGAGGGTCAGGCTACATGCTGACGCACGTGTCAGTGCCAGCGTACGGGCCAGGAGTAGGCAACAGCGTAGGATAAAGTGTAGGGCTGGTGGTGGGTTTTCGTTCCAGGCTAGGGTTAGAGTTAGGGAACGGCAAGGCTTAGGGCACAGGTGAGGTTACGGAAACGTGGGTGGGTCGGGCTACGTTCTGACGCACGGGTCAGTGCCAGCGTACGGGTCAGGAGTAGGCAACGGCGTAGGATACAGTGTAGGGCTGGTGGTGGATTTGCGTTCTGGGCTAGGGTTAGCGTTAGGGAATGGCAAGGCTTAGGACACAGGTAAGGGTACGGAAACGCGGGAGGGTAAGGCTACGTGCTGATGCACGGGTCAGTGCCAGAGTATAGGCCAGGAATAGGCAACGGCGAATAGTAAGGTGTAGGGATGGTGGTGGGTTTCCGTTCAGGGCTAGGGTTAGGGTTAGGGAACAGCAAGGCTTAGGGCACAGGTGAGGGTACGGAAACGTGGGAGGGTCAGGCTACGTGCTGACGCACGGGTCAGTGCCAGCGTACGGGCCAGGAGTAGGCAACGGCGTTTGATAAAGTGTACTGCTGGTGGTGGATTTGCGTTCCGGGCTAGGGTTAGGGTTAGGAAACGCAAGGCTTAGGGCACAGGTGAGGGTACGGAAACGTGGGAGTGTCAGGCTATGTGCTGACACATTTGTCATTGCCAGCGTACGGGTCAGGAGTAGGGTACGGCGTAAGGTAAGGTGTAGGGCTGGTGGTGGGTTTCTATTCCGGGCTAGGGTTAGGGTTAGGGAACGGCAAGGCTTAGGGCACAGGTGAGGGTACGGAAAAGTGGGAGGGTCAGGCTACGTGCTGAAGCACGGTTCAGTGCCAGCGTACGGGCCAGGAATAGGGTACGGCGTAAGGTAAGGTGTAGGGCTGGTGGTGGGTTTCCGTTCCGGTCTAGGGTTAGGGTTAGGGAACGGCAAGGCTTAGGGCTGAGGTGAGGGTACGGAAACGTGGGAGGGTCAGGCTACGTGGTGACGCACGGGTCAGTGCCAGCGTACGGGCCAGGAGTAGGGTACGGCGTAAGGTAAGGTGTAGGGCTTGTGGTTGATTTCTGTTCCAGGCTAGGGTTAGGGTTAGGGAACGGCAAGGCTTAGGGCACAGGTGAGGGTACGGAAACGTGGGAGGGTCGGGCTACGTGCTGACACACGGGTCAGTGCCAGCGTACGGGCCAGGAGTAGGCAACGGCTTAGGATAAAGTCTAGGGCTGGTGTTGGATTTGCGTTCTGGGCTAGGGTTAGGGTTAGGGAACGGCAAGGCTTAGGGCACAGGTCAGTGTACGGAAACGCGGGAGGGTAAGGCTTCGAGCTGATGCAAGGGTCAGTGCCAGAGTATAGGCCAGGAGTAGGCAACGGCATAGGGTAAGCTGTAGGGCTGGTGGTGGGTTTCCGTTCCGGGCTAGGGTTAGGGTTAGGGAACGGCAAGGCTTAGGGCACAGGTGAGGGTACGGAAACGTGGGAGGGTCAGGCTACATGCTGACGCACGTGTCAGTGCCAGCGTACGGGCCAGGAGTAGGCAACAGCGTAGGATAAAGTGTAGGGCTGGTGGTGGGTTTTCGTTCCAGGCTAGGGTTAGAGTTAGGGAACGGCAAGGCTTAGGGCACAGGGGAGGGTACGGAAACGTGGGAGGGTCGGGCTACGTGCTGACGCACGGGTCAGTGCCAGCGTACAGGTCAGGAGTAGGGTACGGCGTAAGGTAAGGTGTAGGGCTGGTGGTGGGTTTCTATTCCGGGCTAGGGTTAGGGTTAGGGAACGGCAAGGCTTAGGGCACAGGTGAGGGTACGGAAACATGGGAGGGTCAGGCTATGTGCTGACGCACGGTTCAGTTCCAGCGTACGGGCCAGGAATAGGGTACGGCGTAAGGCAAGGTGTAGGTCTGGTGGTGGGTTTCCGTTCAGGGCTAGGGTTAGGGTTAGGGAACGGCAAGGCTTAGGGCACAGGTGAGGGTACGGAAACGTGGGAGAGACAGGCTACGTGCTGACGCACGGGTCAGTGCCAGCGTACGGGCCAGGAGTAGGGTACGGCGTAAGGTAAGGTGTAGGGCTTGTGGTTGATTTCTGTTCCAGGCTAGGGTTAGGGTTAGGGAACGGCAAGGCTTAGGGCACAGGTGAGGGTACGGAAACGTGGGAGGGTCGGGCTACGTGCTGACGCACGGGTCAGTGCCAGCGTACGGGCCAGGAGTAGGCAACGGCGTAGGATAAAGTGTAGGGATGGTGTTGGTTTTGCGTTCTGGGCTAGGGTTTGTGTTAGGGAACGGCAAGGCTTAGGGCACAGGTCAGGGTACGGAAACGCGGGAGGGTAAGGCTACGTGCTGATGCAAGGGTCAGTGCCAGAGTACAGGCCAGGAGTAGGCAACGGCGTAGGGTAAGGTGTAGGGCTGGTGGTGGGTTTCCGTTCAGGGCTAGGGTTAGGGTTAGGGAACGGCAAGGCTTAGGGCACAGGTGAGGGTACGGAAACGTGGGAGGGTCAGGCTACATGCTGACGCACGCGTCAGTGCCAGCGTACGGGCCAGGAATAGGCAACGGCGTAAGGTAAGGTGTAGGGCTGGTGGTTGGATTCCGTTCCAGGCTAGGGTTAGGGTTAGGGAACGGCAAGGCTTAGGGCACAGGGGAGGGTACGGAAATGTGGGAGTGTCGGGCTACGTGCTGACGCATGGGTCAGTGCCAGCGTACGGGACAGGAGTCGGCAACGGCGTAGCATAAAGTGTAGGGCTGGTGGTGGATTTGCATTCCGGGGTAGGGTTAGTGTTAGGGAACGGCAAGGCTTAGGGCACAGGTGAGGGTACGGAAACGTGGGAGTGTCAGGCTATGTGCTGACACATTTGTCATTGCCAGCGTACGGGTCAGGAGTAGGGTACGGCGTAAGGTATGGTGTAGGGCTGGTGGTGGGTTTCTATTCCGGGCTAGGGTTTGGGTTAGGGAACGGCAAGGCTTAGGGCACAGGTGAGGGTACGGAAACGTGGGAGGGTCAGGCTACGTGCTGACGCACGGTTCAGTGCCAGAGTACGGGCCAGGAATAGGGTACGGCGTAAGGTAAGGTGTAGGGCTGGTGGTGGGTTTCTGTTCCGGGCTAGGGTTAGGGTTAGGGAACGGCAAGTCTTAGGGCACAGGTGAGGGTACGGAAACGTTGCAGTGTCAGGCTACGTGCAGACGCACGGGTCAGTGCCAGCGTACAGGCCAGGAGTAGGGTACGGCGTAAGGTAAGGTGTAGGGCTTGTGGTTGATTTCTTTTCCAGGCTAGGGTTAGGGTTAGGGAACGGCAAGGCTTAGGGCACAGGTGAGGGTACGGAAACGTGGGAGGGTCAGGCTACGTGCTGACGCACGGTTCAGTGCCAGCGTATGGGCCAGGAATAGGTTACGGCGTAAGGTAAGGTGTAGGGCTGGTGGTGGGTTTCCGTTCAGGGCTAGGGTTAGGGTTAGGGAACGGCAAGGCTTAGGGCACAGGTGAGGGTACGGAAACGTGGGAGGGTCAGGCTACGTGGTGACGCACAGATCAGTGCCAGCATACGGGCCAGGAGTAGGGTACGGCGTAAGGTAAGGTGTAGGGCTTGTGGTTGATTTCCGTTCCAAGCTAGGGTTAGGGTTAGGGAACGGCAAGGCTTAGGGCACAGGTGAGGTTACGGAAACGTGGGTGGGTCGGGCTACGTGCTGACGCACGGGTCAGTGCCAGCGTACAGGTCAGGAGTAGGCAACGGCGTAGGATACAGTGTAGGGCTGGTGGTGGATTTGCGTTCTGGGCTAGGGTTAGCGTTAGGGAATGGCAAGGCTTAGGACACAGGTAAGGGTACGGAAATGCGGGAGGGTAAGGCTACGTGCTGATGCACGGGTCAGTGCCAGAGTATAGGCCAGGAATAGGCAACGGCGAATAGTAAGGTGTAGGGATGGTGGTGGGTTTCCGTTCAGGGTTAGGGTTAGGGTTAGGGAACGGCAAGGCTTAGGGCACAGGTGAGGGTACGGAAACGTGGGAGGGTCAGGCTACGTGGTGACGCACAGATCAGTGCCAGCATACGGGCCAGGAGTAGGGTACGGCGTAAGGTAAGGTGTAGGGATTGTGGTTGATTTCCGTTCCAAGCTAGGGTTAGGGTTAGGGAACGGCAAGGCTTAGGGCACAGGTGAGGGTACGGAAACGTGGGACTGTCGGGCTACGTGCTGACGCACGGATCAGTGCCAGCGTACGGGCCAGGAGTAGGCAACGGCGTAGGATAAAGTGTAGGGCTGGTGGTGGATTTGCGTTCTGGGCTAGGGTTAGGGTTAGGGAACGGCAAGGCTTAGGGCACAGGTCAAGTTACGGAAACGCGGGAGGGTAAGGCTACGTGCTGATGCACGGGTCAGTGCCAGAGTACAGGCCAGGAGTAGGCAACGGCGTAGGGTAAGGTGTAGGGCTGGTGGTGGGTTTCCGTTCCGGGCTAGGGTTAGCGTTAGGGAACGGCAAGGCTTAGGGCACAGGTGAGGGTACGGAAACGTGGGAGGGTCAGGCTACGTGCTGACGCACGGGTCAGTGCCAGCGTACGGGCCAGGAGTAGGCAACGGCGTTTGATAAAGTGTACTGCTGGTGGTGGATTTGCGTTCCGGGCTAGGGTTAGGGTTAGGAAACGCAAGGCTTAGGGCACAGGTGAGGGTACGGAAACGTGGGAGTGTCAGGCTATGTGCTGACACATTTGTCATTGCCAGCGTACGGGTCAGGAGTAGGGTACGGCGTAAGGTAAGGTGTAGGGCTGGTGGTGGGTTTCTATTCCGGGCTAGGGTTAGGGTTAGGGAACGGCAAGGCTTAGGGCACAGGTGAGGGTACGGAAAAGTGGGAGGGTCAGGCTACGTGCTGACGCACGGTTCAGTGCCAGCGTACGGGCCAGGAATAGGGTACGGCGTAAGGTAAGGTGTAGGGCTGGTGGTGGGTTTCCGTTCCGGGCTAGGGTTAGGGTTAGGGAACGGCAAGGCTTAGGGCTGAGGTGAGGGTACGGAAACGTGGGAGGGTCAGGCTACGTGGTGACGCACGGGTCAGTGCCAGCGTACGGGCCAGGAGTAGGGTACGGCGTAAGGTAAGGTGTAGGGCTTGTGGTTGATTTCCGTTCCAGGCTAGGGTTAGGGTTAGGGAACGGCAAGGCTTAGGGCACAGGTGAGGGTACGGAAACGTGGGAGGGTCGGGCTACGTGATGACGCACG